>NW_020191148.1:454357-706024 GCF_002263795.3 Bos taurus
TTCATCAGAAAGCCTGTCTCTTCCAGTTCAGCTAGAAATTGATAGAATTCAAAAAATCAAGCTGGCAAAGAACTGTCCTATTTTGGGTATCATCTTACCTTTTAGAGAAGTTGCTTGGTTGAGTCATTGTTAAAGCTTCAGATTCTTCTTTCATTCTTGGGACCAATTATTCACAGATCACATTTCTATAGGCCGTCTAATAGCTTTTGCCACACAAATTAAATGCCAGGATATTATGAAATATATTTCATATATATATGTCAATATATTTCATATATATATATCAATATATTTCATATATCAGAGAAGGCAATGGCGACCCAACTCCAGTGCTCTTGCCTGGAAAATCCCATGGACGGAGGAGCCTGATAGGCTGCAGTCCATGGGGTCGCTGAGTCGGACACAACTGAGTGAATTCACTTTCACTTTTCACTTTCATGCACTGGAGAAGGAAATGGCAACCCACTCCAGTGTTCTAGCCTGGAGAATCCCAGGGATGGGGGAGCCTGGTGGGCTGCCGTCTATGGCATCGCAGGAGAGTTGGACACGACTGAAGCAACTCAGCAGCAGCAGCAGCATATTTCATATATATGTCATTCAGAATTTATAAAATACAGGGATTACAACTGGATGCTAACCTGCAGATTTATTGAGCTCATTTTATGTGTGAAAATGAGAAACCCTCGTGCAGAAGCTGGATTTCCTAGACTCTTTGTCAGTCTGTTTTTAATTTATCTTCAGATTTTGAGTCAGTAAAATGATTTTGCTTTTTAATTTACTATAGTAAAAAAGCATATCTGTGAATTAGAATGATCAGAACTCTAGTGAATCTACAGGTTATTTGGCATTAAGCCCAGCCCCACTGAGGATTCTAATGGGACTACTTCCTCCATAGAATAAGCACATCCCTGGTTTTTAAAATTTTGCCTCCAGTAGCTATGTGATTGTTTAATATGAAGATGTGGACATCTTCCACATGTATTCCAAATGTGTTGCCTTAGAAAGGAAGACTTTAAAATGCTTAACATTTTGTTTTTTAATCTGTTCTTTTTCCCCTTCAGGCACACACCAAAAAGAAATAACCAGATGTTACTCACAGTGGCCATGTGGTTATGAATGATTCCAATGGACAGCCCTCAGCCTTAATGATTGTTGAGTCAGCACTGTGATTCTACCATGATGTCAAGTCTATTCCAAAGGTGTTTTTCCAATAGTTTATGCACTGTAAAAACTATATTATACTTTTTTTACACTAGTCCCAAATATTTACTCATAGATATTAGTTATTTGGACTTCTTTTCTCCAATTTTACCCAATGGTTTCAAGCTCTAACAAAATGATTTATTATTTTTATTTATATATTATACTATTTTTTTCTTATCCAAATCAGAGGTGAAGTCCACCAGTGAAAGCTGTCTACCAGGTTTAGTGCCTTGAGAGACTCCAGAACCAAAACTCATTTTATGAGGTATAAAGAAAGTTGTCACAGATGTCTTTTACTGTTCCTAACATTACATATTACTTTCCAATTTTATCAGGGCTTCTATTTACTTGAAGACCATGTGAAGTCACCATTTGTTTTACCACTTTCTTTAACAGTGCTAGCATCCATTATTGCACATAAATATCTCTGATTAAAGTAGAGATATACAAAAGAAAAACAAAAAAATATAGTTTATGTGAGATAGGAAAGAGAGGTATCCTCTGCCCAAATTTAAAAGACACTTAATTTAAAATATGTAAATATAATATTTGATTATATGTTCTAAAACAGAAGGAAGAGAAAATATGCTTTCTGAAAATAGGAGCCCTTCTAGGTGATCATGTCTTCTAGATGGAGAATTGTATTGTATTCTATATTTTACACTTTTTAAATTTATAACATAAAATTTTCTATGATAACCATTTTAACATACAATTCACTGCATTAGCCGGAGAAGGCAATGGCACCCCACTCCAGTACTCTTGCCTGGAAAATCCCATGGATGGAGGAGCCTGGTGGGCTGCAGTCCATGGGGTCGCTGGGAGTCCGATAGACTGAGCGACTTCACTTTCACTTTTTCACTTTCTTACATTGGAGAAGGAAATGGCAACCCACTCTAGTGTTCTTGCCTGGAGAATCCCAGAGACGGGGGAGCCTGATGGGCTGCCATCTATGGGGTCATACAGAGTCAGACATGACTGAAGTGACCTAGCAGCAGCAGTAGCAGCACTGCATTAGCCACATTCACAGTGTCATGAAACCATCACCATCTAGTTTATTTTTAGTGATTATTTTAGACCACTCAGTATTAGACCACTATTATTTCTACAGTCATTTTTGGTAATTTTCATTTTTTATGAATTAATCTATTTAATGTGAGTTTTCAGCTTGATTGACTTAAAATTATTCATAAAATCTTAAATGTTTAATATCTAAGTAGCTATAATTGGGTTCTATTTTGCTTTTTAATTTTCTTTGAGCCTTGCTTTTTTTCTTGAATAATCTTGCTTGATTTTTTCCTATTAATTTTCAAAGAATCAATTCTGTGCTTGATTGATTCTTTCTGATTTTATGTTTTCTAGCTCATTATATTCTTCCATTCCTTCAACTTTTCTTCATTTGAGTTTTTTCCTCTAAATTCTTCAATTGGAAACATATTAATTTTTAAACTTTTTTTTCCCCTATGCAAATACATAAAACCTACTTTTTTATTCCATTTAAAGGCCCACTTTAGCTGTAGCCCACAAGTTTTGGTACTGAGCACTGATCAATAATCATAATGTTATGTATTTTCAATTATTAATTTGATTCATTATTATATATTTCACTCATGAGTTATTCATCAGTGTAATGTTCTCTAAACTCCAAATACTAATAGCTACTTTTCTCTTATATTAGCCATGTAAATTGCTAACAGTCAACCTTTATTAGCTCATAAAAATAGCAGTTTCTTACGATTCGATGTAATAGTTTTCTTTTGATATTAATATATAACAACTTCATTTTGGTCAGAGAACATTAGAGTGAGGATTTTAAATGAAAGGTTTAAAATATTGACACACAAAGTACTTGTTTCCACCATTTTTGTTTTCTATTTGTGGGATTTTAAAATGTTATGTGTATAACCAGAAATTTTCAAATAAAAATCCTTCTCAAATTCTAGAATGTTTTTGATGTATGTTACAGATTGGTTCTTTGGGATATAGACTCAGATGGAGTTTAGTGTTGGGATATTTATTAGGGGTGTTGTTGGAATTAGCTCTCATGGAATTAAGAGTGAAGAAACTGGATAAAGCAGAGGGAAAAAACCAAGCTGGATCATGGGCCAGATGACCTTAGCTGACCCTTGAGGGCTCTGGAGTGAAGATGGCCCTTCAGGGTTGTCCTGACATGTCCACTGGCCAGGCCTTTATGTCTCCACCTGGATGGGTCATTGCACACAGGCTGCCCCCAGAGGCTCTGGAGGCTGAAGATTGCTCACTGGAAGCACTTCCAGCAACTAGGGGGAGAGTCCTTGAAGGGAGGTCAGAACAGCACATCTCCAGGTCTTCACGGCCTGTGTCACAGCTTCAGAGGTAGGTGATGAGGATGTACTGTGGGCAAAACTCTTGGTGACTGACATGTAAGTCAGAATGATGACTTGGTGATTCTCCTTAGTACCCTGTGGTGTGAAAAAGAGCAGGAGCCCCATGTAAGGGAGATACTTCATTCTCTAGGATCAAACCAGTTGTTATTTCTCTGGAAAGATCAGTCCTCCTCCTAGGTAACTCGTATTTCTCTAATACCCTCTCATAGGTGGTCTGATTTCATAGTAAATCATGAGCTTCTCACGACTTGCAACTTGATCCTATTCACTTTTTAGTTACATCCTCCAGCACGGTGTCTGTCACATAGAGATGCTCAGTAAATGTTTTCTGCATGAATAATGACAAAGAAAAAACCTTCTTTCTAAACATTATAATTCTGAAATGTTAAGAGGTAGCCTAAGATAACATAAAACCCCACTTTTGGAGTCAGTCACACTGATCTGCATGCCAGTTCTTTCTGTGCCACGTGCTAGAAATGTGAGTGCCCAAAGAATGTACTGTCCAGAGTGGGATACTTGAGAGTGAAAGGAAAGCAATAACCAGCAAGATGCCAGAACAATACACTGGTATCGTCCTTGACAAAATGGGCTACGGTCCCCTTAGTTACTTGCCTTTGTGTCTCAACCTCTGAATCTTAGCTTCTTCCTCTGGAAAATGAATATAATTCCTGCCCTTGAACCATTGCTTTGGTTGGGATGATGGATGGACTTTGAGTGTCTTTCCACCCAAAGACCCAGGGTGGAATCATTGATCCTGGTGATTCTTAAACACCAGGAGAGGAAAGCAGGATAGGCATGGATAAAGGTAGGTTGGCCACCTGACACGAAGAGCTGACTCATTAGAAAATACTCTGATGCTGAGAAAGATTGAAGGCAGGAGGAGAAGGGGACGACAGATGAGGAGATGGTTGGATGGCATCACTGACTTAGTGGACATGACTTTGAGCAAACTCCAGGAAATGGTGAAGAACAGGGAAGCCTGTAGTTCTTCAGTCCATGGTGTCACAAAGAGTGGGACACAACTGAGCAACTGAACAACAACAGCAACAACAACAAAGGTAGGTTGGAAACTGTAGAAGGTGTTTTTGAGAAGGTCCTCATCCAATGGCCTAAACTGTTCTTCCTTCACATGTAGTTAAAATGACACAAGCATAGAGGGAGGAGTTCAAGCTCTGGAAGAACCAAGCTGAAGACTTTGATACATGTAGAATGTTTTACAGAAAGCTTACATGCTGCTGCTGCTGCTAAGTCACTTCAGTCGTGTCCAACTCTGTGCAACCCCATAGACGGCAGCCCACCAGGCTCCGCCATCCCTGGGATTCTCCAGGCAAGAACACTGGAGTGGGTTGCCACCTCCTTCTCCAGAAAGCTTACATAGGACAGTTCTAAGTAAAATTACTCTTTCACTCAGCAACAATGCTCATAAACCAACTCAGAATTATCTACCCTGATAGGTAGAAGCTTTGGGTATTCCAAAACACTGCTTGATCCCAAAACTGATCATATTTAATTTTGGAAGATGCTACATGAAAAACATTTTTAAAATTAAATTTTTCAGACTAGACAAAAAAAAAAAAAAAGACTTAATGAAACAGATTTTATATCTTAGCTTCCACCTATTGAGGTAGATAATTATGAGCATGGTTGCTTATCTCAGTTAAATCAGAATCTTGGTAAAGGGGAAGCAGGAGTCAACACTTTTTAAGACCCCACAGGTGATTCCACCCTGCAGCCAAGTGAGAACCACTCTTAGAGGCAAAGGATCTCATTTCTTCATAAGTTTCAGCTTCTTTCATTGCTAGAGGCTTCCTCCAAGAAGCCCTCCTAACTAATTACATATTCTTCTCTTCCATCTGTCCATAGGTCTGTAGCTGGGATCGGCACTTTCCAAATTTGATAGTGCCTACAGGTCACCTGCTGCTGCTAAATCGCTTCAGTCGTGTCCCACTCTGTGCAACCCCATAGACGGCAGCCCACCAGGCTCCCCAGACCCCGGGATTCTCCAGGCAAGAACACTGGAGTGGGTTGCCATTTCCTTCTCCAATGTGTCAAAGTGAAAAGTGAAAGTGAAGTCGTTCAGTCCTTTCTGACTCTTAGGGACCTCATGGACTGCAGCCTACCAGGCTCCTCCGTCCAGGGATTTTTTAGACAAGAGTACTGGAGTGGCTTGCCATTGCTTTCTCCGCAGGTCACCTGGGGACACTGTTAACCTGCAGATTCAGACTCAGGAGGTCCATGTGGGCGGAAGTCCCGCATCACTAGGAAGCTCCCAGGTGCTGCCCCCTGCTGGTGGGGGCCCCACGTGCAGGGTCTGCAAGAGAGGCTTATCGGTTTGCGCAGGCGCATTTGTGATTGTTCTGGGGCTGTTCAGGCTCCTTTACTGCCTCTCCTGCACAAGTGGGGAGGGCGGCTGGTCTGCAGCTCTTTCCTGTCCTGGCTCTCATCCCACTCGTTCCTCACTACACTGCCCACGATGTGCACACAGACCTATACACGCAGAAAGCTCCCCAATGAGTAAATGAATAAATGTGGTGAGAACCTCTATGGTGTTGTTAACATACATGAAGGTCTTAGGAAGGTCGGTAGGAGAAACTCAATGTCCAGGGAGCCCTGGGTTCCAAGCACCGTGTGCGGTCAGGCTCCACACTGTGGTTGTGGTACCCAAGTCTAAAGACTAAAACATTTTATTGAAAACAAACAAACGAAAAACCTCAGCAAGACCGAATTCATAGATACAAAGAACAGATTGGTGGGTCCAGAGGCAGGGGGTGGGTGGTGGGTGAAACTGAAGAGGGTGGTGGAAAGGTACAAACTTCCTGTTAATAAGGTCTGAGGCCAAGAGAAGCCCTTGGACTTCCCCTCACCTCTATTCAGGACTCCCCAGAGTTCTGTCTCAGAACTGAAATCTTTCTCCAGCTAACTTCCCAGCTGTTTAAAAGCTTATCTCTTGATATTTGAGTGGCTTCACTCAGAAGGACAAAGCGGGAGGGTGAGGGTAGAGGGTCTGAGGTGTTGATTGGTTTCTTCTCTCGGCTTTTAAACTAGGATGTGGGGATGTAAAAGGCAGCCAAGGCAAACATCACATCATTTTCACCAAAACCAGTCCCTTAACAACTGTGACAGGGAGGATAAGTTATCTTTGTCAGCCGTGACCTCTATGTGGCAGCGCCTCTCGCCACTCCAGGCCTTTGGTAAATTCCTACCTCTCCTCAGAATAATTTTTAATTTCTGACTCCAGTTCTTGGGTGGAAAATTATCTCATTAGGTTAATACACAATAATGATGAAAGAGAAGGAGTGGTATCAAGATAAGGTTGAATCTTTTTATCCAAATATTTCAAAGGGAAGAAATGAATCATTCCAGAAACTGCTTCCATGTAAAATTCCAAAGTGCAGTATTAAACTGATGGTTTATAATGATTTAGAAAAGGGAGCAGTGGTCACTGGGACAACCTCTTGGATTGTTAAGTAAAGAAATGTAATGCCGAATTAAATGCATATACTTATAATGACTGAGGGAACAGAAGAAATCTCTAGTGAAATCCTAATATTAAAATTTTAGCAGTCATCTGACAAAGTTTCTCAAGATGCTCTTGAGACATAGTACTGAACGTGAGCATACACACACACACACACACACACACACACATATATATATATATATATTAATGTTAAAGGTGATTATTAAATGGAAATGGACTGTTTTTATCTTTCTCAAGTCTTTATATCTCAGAGTTGTGTACTGGAGTATCTATGGGTGAAATTGTATGTATTTAGGAGTTGTGTTAAATGCTGGAAGCACCCCAGCTTAATGAACCAAGATGTACAACACGTTAATAATTGTGCAGATCACCCCACCAACAAAGAATTATCTAGTCCTAAATGTCAGTAGGCCTGAGGTTGAGAAAGCCTGCTTCCAGTCCCCCTGCAGCTCCTTAAATACATATCCATGCTTAAAACCAGTCTCCAAGTCTCAAGTCTAAATCATTCTGTTGAACAAGGACCTATGGTATAGCACAGGGAACTCTGCTCCAGGCAGCCTGAATGGGAGAGGAATTTGGGGGAGAATGGATACCTGTACATGTATGGCTACATCCCTTTGCCATGCACCTCAACTATCACAACATTGTTGATTGGCTATACTCAAATATAGAATAAAAAGATAAATAAATCACTCACTTGATTTATAGTGAGTATTTATATATTTTCTATTTATATATTTTCTTGCTTCCCTGGTGGCTCAGAGGTTAAAGCATCTGCCTGCAATGCAGGAGACCTGGGTTCAATCCCTGGGTTGGGAAGATCCCCTGGAGAAGGAAATGGCAACTCACTCCAGTATTCTTGCCTGGAGAATCCCATGGACAGAGGAGCCTGGTGGTCTACAGTTCATGGAGTCACAAAGAGTCGGACAAGACTGAGCAACTTCACTCACTCACTTGGGGCTCTGGTCAGAAGGGTGGGTGTGACTAAAGGAGAAAATGCTCAGTATTATTGGCTTCTGGCTCTAGTGTGAGCCTGGGTTTCCCAGACAATGGATTTTCTTCAAGAATCCCACTCTGAGAGGTTAAGTCTTTGACCTGAGAGAACAAGAAGGCCTACAAACCTCACCTGGGTGGGGTGGGGGGTGGGAGAGACAATGAATTTCCTAGGCTAAACATCACTTTTCAAAGTAGTGATGCAGATCACACTAGTATTTAAGAATGAAATAGTTTCCTAGGCTAGTCCAGTGCTTCTCCCTTATCTAGGTTTCTAGGAGAATCATACTCCATTATTGGGCAGAAGAGGGTTTGATTTCTTCCTGTTCTGTTACCTAGAGTCCCGAGTCAGACTCCAGCAAGGGTCCTTCTGCCAGGTGTCCCTTGCACCCATAGAAGGAGAAATTTGATTCAGAATGAGAGGAGAGCTTTATTCCCATTAAAACATGAGTGGTAGAAGCTTGTGGGCTAGAGCACATGCTCTCCCCCACACCAGCAGGGCTGTTTTATATGATTTATATGATATAAATTTATATGATTTATATGACAGCAGGGCTGTCATCTGGGAGGGGAGAGATTCTCATGGGAGGTCTTAGCTGTGCTGCTTGTAGCTCCAGATCACAGTGCTGGGTGCCGTGTCTCTGCAAATGGCCCTTTGAATTGAAGTGTGGCCATTTTGCACCAGGGACTCTGGTCTGAAGGGCTGAATACCAGACCTCTGCACAACAAACACTATGAGCAAATGAAACTCAACCCAACACAAAGGAAAAAGAAGCTTAGACTTTATGAGCAGATTCGATGTTTCCTCCCCAGGAACTGTTGATGGGCTTTGTGGGTGACACACCCCTCCCCTGTCCCTGTCCTGCTCCTCATCCTGAGGGTGCTGAGGGTGTAGGCTCAACTCCTGGAGCTGCTTCCTGCTGAGTGTGGGGTCCTCAGGCCCTGGGGAGGAGCAGGACTTCTCCTGCTGCCTGTGGACATGTCTGGTGCTCCTGGGCATCAGCCCTAACTGCTCTGCCTCTGAGCCACCACGGTCTGGAGTTTTCCAGATTCTGAGGGTCATGAAGGGGCCCAGGAAAGCACAAACCCAGGGGTGCTCCAGTGGCCCCATCACCCCGGCCTCAAATTGTTTCCTGGATCAGGTGGCCTGGTGTATGCAGCCCACCGGCTCTCAGTGGTCCGTCTGCATCTTCTTCTTTTTTATTTTATTTTTTAATTTACAATATTGTATTGGTTTTGCCATATATCAACATGAATCCACCACAGGTATACACGTGTTCCCCATCACGAACCCTCCTCCCTCCTCCCTCCCCGTACCATCCCTCTGGGTCATCCCAGTGCACCAGCCCCAAGCATCCAGTATCGTGCATCGAACCTGGACTGGTGACTCATTTCATATATGATATTATACATGTTTCAATGCCACTCCTTCTTCTATGAGGCCACATGCATCCATGTGAAAACATCTCCACATGCCACCTGGTGCATAGACCCCTCCCTGGGCATGAACGGGTGTTCAAGGTTAACTTGGTGCCCCAGGATCATCCCGGTCTGGGAGGCAGTGGGCTTGCATCACTGTTGGAAGCCCTGGCTGTTCTGGTTGGTCACTGTTGCAAGGGTGACTGTTCCCTTTTTTATGGTGACAGGGTTGTATTTGTTCCCCCAACCAAGGTCACTAGCTCTCCTCTGAATACAGTGATTCCCAAAATTAGTCATTAGCTCTTTGGGGACACACTTTTGTTGTTTTTTGGAAGAGAAACTTCAGGTCAGAGAGAGGTTCACATGAGTGCTCAAGGGGATCTGTTGACCTAGGTTGTCTTTCCAAAGGATGGGGCTCAAGGGCCCCTTCACTTGAGTGTGATGTCCCCACGGAGTGACCCCCTGCAACTTCGGGGCAGACGGGTGGTTGGAATCACCAAGTGGGGTCCATTCCTCTCAGGAGTGACTGGGATTGAGGGCTTCTCTTTTCCAGGTTTTCAGAGCCACCTGGGTCTCTGGCTGGAAGGAGTGGCAGGCAAGTCAGTAGATACAGGCATCAACTAGTTATCTGTGTTTCTCCTACAGGGAGGGCACACTTGAGCTGTCCCACTTCAAGGGAACTAAAGGGTCCCTTCTCTTGGCTTAGGGAGTGGGTCTACCATGAGCTCAAACACATTTGACTCTAACTTACCCTTGGGGCTAACAGCATGCAGATCAGGGCCAGTGTGAGTAATGTAACATTTTCTCCTGGCATAGCTTGGCTAAGGTGTCTTTGAAGGTGTGATTGGATCTCTCGTCTTTCCCTCATGATTGGGTCTCCAGGCTTAGTGAAAAGTCCACTTTATGCCCAGGGCACTTGTTATCCCCTTTGTCACTTGAGATGCTAATGCTATGCCATTATCACTTTATAAGGATCCTGAGAGCCCAAACCTGGGAATTATGTCTCTTTAGCCACTTTGTTTGCCATTTTAGTTCTAGTGGGCAGCCTTTCTACCGACCTTGAAAATATGTCCACTAGTACCTAGAGATACTTGAAGTTGCACTGTGCTGTTGGCATGAGAGTAAAGTCTATCTACCAGTCTTCTCCAGGATATATCCCTCTGGTCTGAATGGGTTTTGTCTGGAGGACCTGGGGGTCTGGTGTTGGGGGTGTTCACTGTGTAGATGGTACATGTCTCCACTATCAGACTGGCTATACTTTCATGCCACAAGTTATTCTGAGCTCAACTAACCAATTATACAATGTTTCCCTCCTGTAGTGAGTTCCTATAAGTCTGCCTAGTGGCTTGACAAGCTGAAGTTTGGAGAAAAATTATTGCTCATGTTCATTAACTAGCCTTCCATGGCCTCCTTGGAGTAGGAAATGGCAACCCACTGCAATATTCTTGCCTGTAGAATTCCAAGGAACAGAGGAGCCTGATGGATTACTGTCCATGGAGTCACAGAGTTACAACTATTGTCCATGGGGTCACTCAGTCACAACTCAGTTGAGCATTCATGCACCCACACATGGCCTCCTAGGTGTCTGTCTGCTACCAAACTGACTTAAGGTCAGCTTACCCTCTCATGTTGATCTTCCCTGATAGCTCAGCTGGTAAAGAATCCACCTGCAATGCAGGAAGCCTTGGTTCAATTCCTGGGCCAGGAAGATCCACTGGAGAAGGGATAGGCTACCTACTCCAGTATTCTTGGGCTTCCCTTGTGGTTGAGCTGGTAAAGAATCTGTCTGCAAAGCAGGAGACCTGGGTTCAATCCCTGGGTTGGGAAGATCCCCTGGAGAAGGGAAAGGCTACCCACTCCAGTATTCTTGCCTGGAGAATACCATGGACAGAAAAGCCTGGCAGGCTACAGTCCATGGGGTTACAAAGAGTTGGACATAACTGAGCAATCTTGGCATAGACAGGTTGCCAAAGAAACCCAGGACAGCAGCTCCTCACCTGTGTGCCTGCTCTTCCTCTGGGAGGGTATTCTTGCTTAAATAAACTCTGTAGGAATTACAGGTAAGGTGTAGGAATTAGGGACAACTGTATGTGTGTCCTTGATTTTGTTGACTGCCCTGAGGTCCTGGACCATTTGGGTTTCTCTCTCTCTTTAAAATGCTGCATTTACTAAGTCATCAAAAACCTCTGCTTTGCCAGATCCAATCATTACTGTTTCGTCTTCATCTTACCCGCCTCTCAGAAGCATGGTCTCCAGCTTCTCCTTCTAGAGGCACTCTCTTTACTTCTGTGACTGCTCATTCTCTCCCACCTCAGTCTCCTTGGGTGAGTCTTTACCTGTGAATGTTGGAGGGCTTCAGGGCTCAGTCTGACTTCTCTCACTCTTGATGTTACTTCCTGTTTTTCATTTCCATAAGTCTTATTTCTTTAACAAAAATTCTTAAATAGGTAGGCAAATATCAGTATTTTATGTAATCTTCTTGGGATGTATATTCTGCTAAAATATAAAATTTGGTATTTTTAGAAATCTTGATATATTTCATATTAAAGAAAATAGAAATTAACTAACCATTTGGGAACACTATAAAACCATTAGCAAACCAGAGCATCCGATAACAGTCACTTCTCCAGCTGTCATTCTCTGGACAGTTTCAGTCTCATAGAAGACAACTGAGACCAAGAGGCATCTAGGTCTTCATTTGTCAATGAAGTTGACAAAATTATATGTCTAAAGTCATCATTATTATTCCTAGTGGAGACCCTCAGATGCTTACTTTAAAGCCTTTTAAATCTTACTTTACAAACAAGTTTAAAAGTAGTAAAAGTAAAATATTATTAGAAACGTGAGGAGAAGAAAATATATTATTTTAAAAACAGACATGAAAATTTAAAAGTTAAATCATAACTATTAAAAGTGTGTTAGTAAATCCATAAATCCCTATATCCATGTTTTGTTAGGCTCTAAGACTATTGAAAGTGAAAGTCGCTCAGTAGTGTCTGAGTCTTTGCTACCCCATGGACTATCAAGTCCATGGAATTCTCCAGGCCAGAATATGCAGTGTGTAGTCTTTCCCTTCTCCAGGGGATCTTTCCAACCCAGAGATTGAACCCAGGTCTCCTGCATTGCAGGAAGATTCTGTACCAGCTGAGCCACAGGGAAACTTTTTGTACTAAAGGGAAAACTATTGTACTAAATAGCATAACACTGCATGTTGGCAATGATACCAAATAATATTTGTCATTATGTTCTGCAAACTCTTAAGAGTGGAGGGACATTAGCAACACATTTTAGGAAAATGCCCATCAAAAGCGTTAACATTTTTTGTTTTAGTATTGAAACATAATGGACTTCATTTCTGTTGTCCACATTATAATAAAAGCCTTCATGAGAAGGTGTGACTCTAAGGATGGGAATTGCACACTCAGTATCTGTTGTAAGTTCTGTGAGGGTAGGAAACATGCATTTCATTGAGATTCAGTTTGCTACTTTTATACCTGCAGCTTCCCTGAGAGTGCAGTTGAAAGGAGACCATCTAAAAGGAATGAAGGGAAGTTCCTTCTCAGAAAACAAAAAAATGCCTGAAGTTCTTTATGTTCAGGAATAGCACTTCAGTTTTAACCCTGAATATCATATAACATACCTATGAATATTCAAAACTGAGATTAAATGTGAAAAATATGCAATGCAACTTAATTTTATAAATGTATTTCTTAAATTCTGTTTCTCTTAATTAAATGGAAGCCATTTAATAAACAAAAAAATATCTTAATGAAGAAAAACTGGATTCTCTTGATGGTGATTTGCAGGGGATGGAAGGAAAGTTATGATGATAACTCTGGTAGTGTTTCATAAATTACTTAAAAAAAATGACAACAGAAAGGCCAAGTCCAGCCTTCTAAGTTTCTTGATTGAGTTGAAGAAAGCTGTATCTGTATCAGATAATGAGTAAGCCTGTGAAATCCTCTATGATATCAATGGGATACACTAGTACTATAGAATCTATAACTATTAGGTCTATAACTTAAAACCTCTATATTTCTTATAACATTTCACCATTTGGATACGTAAGTAAGTAAAGTCTCTGTCATGTCTGACTCTTTGCAACCCCATGGACGGTAGCCTACCAGGCTCCTCTGTCCATGGGATTTTCCAGGCAAGGGTACTAGAGTGGGTTGCCATTTCCTTCTCCAGGGGATCTTCCCAATCCAGGGATCGAACCCGGGTCTCCATCATTTTCATCAATATCTTGTCAGTATTTCAATGACTTTTTTTCTTTTATCAGATCAGTCACTCAGTCATGTCTGACTCTTTGTGACCCAATGAAAATGAATCGCAGCACGCCAGGTCTCCCTGTCCATCACCAACTCCCAGAGTTCACTCAGACTCACGTCCATCGAGTCAGTGATGCCATCCAGCCATCTCATCCTCTGTCGTCCCCTTCTCCTCCTGCCCCCAATCCTTCCCAGCATCAGAGTCTTTTCCAATGAGTCAACTCTTCGCATGAGGTGGCCAAAGTACTGGAGTTTCAGCTTTAGCATCATTCCTTCCAAAGAAATCCAAGGGCTGATCTCCTTCAGAATGGACTGGTTGGATCTCCTTGCAGTCCAAGGGACTCTCAAGAGTCTTCTCCAACACCACAGTTCAAAAGCATCAATTCTTTGGCGCTCAGCCTTCTTCACAGTCCAACTCTCACATCCACATGACCACAGGAAGAACCATAGCCTTGACTAGATGAACCTTTGTTGGCAAAGTAATGTCTCTGCTTTTGAATATGCTATCTAGGTTGGTCATAACTTTGCTTCCAAGGAGTAAGCATCTTTTAATTTCATGGCTGCAGTTACCATCTGTAGTGATTTTGGAGCCCAGAAAAATAAAGTCTGACACTGTTTCCACTGTTTACCTATCTATTTCCCATGAAGTGGTGGGACCGGATGCCATGATCTTCGTTTTCTGAATGTTGAGCTTTAAGCCAACTTTTTCACTCTCCACTTTCACTTTCATCAAGAGGCTTTTGAGTTCCTCTTCACATTCTGCCATAAGGGTGGTGTCATCTGTATATCTGAGGTTATTGATATTTCTCCCGGCAAGCTTGATTCTAGCTTGTGTTTCTTCCAGCCCAGCGTTTCTCATGATGTACTCTGCATATGAGTTAAATAAAGAGGGTGACAATATACAGCCTTGATGAACTCCTTTTCCTATTTGGAACCAGTCTGTTGTTCCATGTGCAGTTCTAACTTTGCATGGATACACGACATGGGGTTAAATGAGCTTGCAGATAAGCTCATTTGAAGAGGAAGCACCTCGGGTTTTCTGACCGAAACTCCCAGCTTTGGGCCAAAGGCCAGCTGCCCTTTCTCATTTGCTTCTTATCCAAAGCTACTGCCTTATCTTGCAGCCATAGAAATATGACATGAACTATAACTTAAAATTTTTGTAATAGTCATGTTAAAAAGTAAAAAGGAACAGGTGAAATGGATATTAGTAAGATATTTTTAAACCAGTATGTTCACAATAATATCGTTTCAACATGTAATCAATGTGATAAATCATTAATGAGAGAAAAATATTTTTACACTGTCTTTGACATTTATTGTGTTTTGTATACGTATAGCATACCTCAGTTTTGACCAGATGCATTTGAAGTCCTCTAATGTGTTGGACAACCCAAGGTTTACAGTGTTATTAGTTAGGACTTCTATGGATGCAAGGGAGTGAATACATTTCTCAGTAATTAGAAGGACGGTTTTGGTAGGTATCTTGGTTTGGGTTCCCCAGTAGCAGACTCTGAGACAAAGATTTGAGTGGAAGTAGTTTATTTTGGAAGTGATCCCAGGAAAACACATTTAGGGAGTGGAAAAGTGATATACAGAAGGAAGGAAGTCAATAAAGAGTGTGTTAACAAACAAGTTACAGCTTGGGCTACTGGATTCCTTCTTGCTGGGTCACCGTGGGAGAGAGAATTGCTTTAACTGATGGGCAACGCACTGGGGCATTTATTTACCAACTCCCCATTGATCGGTGGCTGAGGGTTGAATCCAGGGGTTTTGGCTTGTCTTGCATGTGGCCTCAATGTGCTCTACAAGCATAGAGCTCCCAAAACAGTGAGATGCCTTAATTCTGGAGGAATGTCAGAGGATAGGAGCTGGAACGTGACAGTTTCTGCCCCAGCAGTCACACTGTCCAAGGAGGGATCCTGCTAGTCTCAGGAGCTCTGGAGGCCTGATGCCAAGCCTCTCCTTTACATCACTCATCCTACTTATGTATCCTATCCCTGGCTTCTGGATCAGTCTTGCCACACAGTAGGTGTTTAATAAATAGCTGTTCACTTTCCTTTGGGTACCAGCTTTATTCTTTTAGGCATGTGTGATCATGCTTAGTCACTTCAGTCATGTCCGACTCTTTGCGACCCTATGGACAGTTGCCTGCCAGGCTCCTCTGTCCATGGGATTCTCCAGGCAAGAATACTGAAGTGGGTTGCCATACCCTCCTCCAGGGGATCTGCTCAACCCAGGGACTGAACTTGCATCTCTTATGTATCCTGCATTGGCAGGTGGTTTGTTTAACACCAGCGCCACTGGGAAGCTTCTTTATTCTTTCAGGCCTCTCCATGTAAATGGGGCACATAGCTACCAACAATCATGGGTCATGTCCTTATAACTCCCTCACTAGAAAGGAAAGTGAAGTTTTCCCCTTTCTAACTCCAGGAAAAACAAAAACAAAAAAGAACAGCAACAAAAATATCCTCAAGGAAGAAAGCCAATTGGCCTAACATGGGCCTTCACTTTATCTCTGGGCCAAACCCTTTGAACAGAGACATAGCATACTATTATTGGCTAGATTTGAATGAGATGTCCATTCCTGAGGTTATGAAGGTGGATATATTATGGGAGAGTGGAGTGACAATGAAATTTTAACCATACAGACTATGGCTACTCACTGGAGTGTGTTTATATTTTGAATCCCTTTTGTCTTGATAGAAAAATGCTTGAAGACCAGCACTGTCTCAGCTGAACCATTTTAGTACTGCTCTTATATCTGCTGCAGATTTAATGCTTGATGCTTTGACTGTTTGACAGAGATACCATAGATCATTTAATAATTTATAGTTCCGTTCAGTTCAGTGGCTCAGTCGTGTTAGACTCTTTGCAACCCCATGAATCACAGCATGCCAGGCCTGCCTGTCGATCACCAACTCCTGGAGTCTACCCAAACCCATGTCCATTGAGTCGGTGATGCCATCCAGCCATCTCATCCTCTGGCGTCCCCTTCTCCTCCTGCCCCCAATCCTTCCCAGCATTAGGGTCTTTTCCAATGAGTCAACTCTTCGCATGAGGTGGCCAATGTATTAGAGTTTCAGCTTCAACATCAGTTTTCACACAGTTATAAATTTGCATCATATGTCCCTGAGGTTTGGGAATGAATCAAGTCTGACAAGACTGAATCCCTTGTTGGATCCTGTCTCATCATTTCCACTAGAATCAATGGCTGGCTGCATTAACTCAGCATAATGTATTCGGTGTTCATCCATGTTATAGCATGTATCAGTATTTTATAAAATGCCAAATAATATTCCATAGCCCATAATACCATGTTTTATTTGTCCATTTATCAGTTTATGTACCCTTGGATCGCCCTGCCTCCAATACATTTTTTCCTTTTATGAACAGTGCCACTATGACATTCATATGCAAGTTTTCATGTGTACATGGGCTTCATTTATCTGCCTAGGAGTAGGATTGCTGGATTATGTGGTAACTTTGTGGCTGTACCCCCTTAAGTTCCCACTAGCAATGTATGAGAGTTCCAATTTCTCGACATCCTTTCCAACACTTGTTATTATTGCCTTTAGTTATAGTACTGAACATTTAAGATCAGAAAACACATGCAGATATAGACCTTAATACATCTTCTCTGTTTGTAAGCTCCACGCATGGCTTTGTGGTCATGTAGCTAAACATGAATGGAATGGATGCAATTTTCATTCCAGTGAATGGAAATCTTTTTGTTTGTATGTTGCTTTAGGTTTTAAAAAGTACATTTACACATTATGAGACTCACAATAAACCTACAGGGAGTACAAAGAGTGGCAATTTCCCATTTTAGACCTTAGATGGGCTAGGTCGGAAAGGTTAAGTAATAAGTGAAGCATCTAAAGCTCTGGTCCCCTGGCTTCATGTTGAGTCTTCTCTACACAGTTCAATGCTGGATTTTAACATCTCTTCTAAGTATCATATTAATGTTCAGAAAAGAATGCTGAGAAGTTTCAAAAGATCTTAGTTAAAAGCAAAAAAGACAGCAGAAGCTGAGGGGACAGAGTGTATTTGACAGTTTGGAGATGCTAATTATGGTTCTGAGATAGTTGTGGGGACTGGAGAGAACAGTTTGGGGAAGCCTGATAAGGGAAGTCACTAGGCTTCCAACTTCAGCAAGAGATTTAAGAGGATTGTAAATCAGGTGAAGTTGGGTTATGTAAACTGTAGATTGCATTATCTCAGAAAGACCTAATGCCAGAAAGTAGGTAATTGTTACAAATTTCAGCTCTGTTTTCATTTTTTTGCAACAGAAGATTTTAAACATGCATGGAATATCAAAAAATGTATAATAAATCCTCACAATGCCCATTGATAGAACATAATCAACATTCTGTCATTCTTACAAGTTGACTTATAAAAATATTTGAATACATTAAGGCTTTCCTTAAAATCATTTTCCCTCCAGCTTTATTGAGGTATAAATGACAATTAAAAATGTAAATATTGAAGATACAACCTAATGACTTGATACACATATATGCTCAGTTGCTAAGTCGAGTCCAACTCTTTGCAACCTATGGACTATAGAAACTACTCACCACAGCCAAGGCAATCAACATAGCAGTCAATTCCCACCTTAACCATTTTCCTTTTTTGTTTTTAATGTTGAGAACTTCCAAGATCTCTTCTCGTAGAAAATTGAAATTTCACAGTACATAATTGTTGACTGGAGCCACATTTCTGTATACCAGTTCTCCAGAACTTACTTGTATTTTGTAATTGAAGCCTAAAGTCATTATTAAAAAGGGAAATTATCAAAGAATAGCAACATGATCTTGTGATAAGCTCCACAAATTTTGACCTTTCTTCATTTAGGGTGGAAGGGAAGAAAACTGCCGAGCTGGTAAGATGGCCACATAAATAGCTACATACTTATGGGTGGGAGCCCAACATTTTGTTCATTCAGTCCTGCAGTCATTCATTCACTCAAATAACACATTCTAGGCAGTTTTGATGCTCACTGTCCATCCACCACCGTCATGCTGGACTTGGGCTTGAGTCCAAATCAGGAGTCATCATTTAATACATCTTTGAAGACTGTGGATAAGTGCTGTCCTTGAGCCTCATCTTTCTCATCCATAAAATAGGGATAATACATTGTTGAATAGGGTGTTGTTACAGTTAAAAGTAAGGGGAGTTCCCCAGAAATATGCATGACCTGTGTTCTGTAACATATGCCACTGTTACTTGTCTAGGCCCTGAGCTCATGATGAAAGAAATCACGAGACAGCCTCTCTCTCCTCAGATTTCCCTTTCCCAGTCTAAGAGGGCAGCAACAAGCTCACAGAGGTTCCCTGCACAATGCCAGAAAGCTGCCCCCATTAACACCATGCATTCATCTTCCAAAATCATCTGAGTTCCTCTAACTTTCTTTTACTTTTCATTAGGTCTTGCAGCTCTACAAACATAATCTGTGCTAAACCCTGTTGTTGTCCGAGGTCAAAAAATCTGTTGGAGTTTGGAGGAAACAAAGGTTTATTGAAAGAGTCAAGCAAGGAGTTCATGCTCAAAAAAATCCAAACTCCCTGATGGATTTCAGGGGAGAGTTTTTATAGGGAAGGTGAGGGAGAAAGTGCAGTGTAGGTGATCACCTCCATCATTATTCTCTGATTGGTTGATGATGAGGTAACAGGGTCATGTCATGGGGTTTAACATCTTCAGTCCTCAGGCTCCAGCTGGTGTGGGGGCTCCCTGCTCGTGGTCGTCATGCAGTTAACTTCTTCCATCTGGTGAGGGTTTTAGTATCTGCAGAACAACTCAGGAATGTGCATCAGACACTGTCATCTATATGATCTAAATCCTTCAGGGAAGGACTAAAGATTTTGTGATTGCTATATGGCTGATCTATTGTTTAATATTTTGTTGTTGTTGTTACTACACATTCACATTCTTTCAATCATTAATTCTTGAGCCAGCCTTCTGTGGTTCAGAGGAGGCCTGGGAGATTAAAGCTTTTCTCCAAGCAAGAGGGGCTTCCCAGGTGGTTCAGTGGTAAAGAATCCACCTGCCAATCCAAGGAGAAGCAGGATGCAGGCTAGATTCATGGTTCAGGAAGATCCCCTGGAGGAGGAAATGGCATCCCACTCCAGTATTCTTGCCTAGATAATCCCATGGACAGAGGAGTCTGGTGGGCTACAGTCCATGTGGTCGCAAAGAGTCGGACAGGGCTGAGTGACTGAGCACCACATGCACAAACAATAGGCAGGCAGAGGGCATGGGGTGGGGTGGGATCTATCTCAGGAAGGTCCCACAAGGTCCCTGCTCCATTACAGCTGGACACCCTCCTGTAGCACCCTTATTTGGTCTTGATGAGGGCAGAGTGCCCAGAGCGCAGGCTGCTATCTCCTTGTGCCAGCTTTCTACTGGTCTTCACCACAGCTGAGGGAGCGTTTCTGATGCAGCCTGCCCCTCCCTCTCCGTCTTCTGGGTGGGGGCCCGGGCTCAGAGCGCACCCTTTGGTAGAATTTGCAGCCCGGTGCCCAAACGTAGGCGCCTCTGTCCCGTGCCTTGGGTGCCGCACGTTCCCTAAGTGGCTCCATCAAGTGCGCCTGCAGCCTCGCCTCACACCTGCGCGCCCCCGGCAGAGCCCGCCTGGCTGCCCCTTGGTCCTGCTGCCCCCACCGCTCCCGATTCCAGGCCCCAGGGGCAGAGGCGCGGGCGGCCCCCCGGTGCTCCACTCCTTGAAGCAGGTAGTTCTGTCTCCCCAGGAGAGGACCGCGCTGTGTCTGAGCCTCAGCCTCCCCGCCGGCGCCTCCAGGAGCAGCTCCATCACCAGAGCAGCGCGACCCCGGCCCGCGGCCGCCTCCACCCGCAAGATGCGGAAGCCCAACCCGCTGCAGGACGCGAACTTCTGCTCGCGCCTGTTCTTCTGGTGAGAGCCCGCCTGGGCTGTGACACCTCCGCCGTCGTGGGGCGGGTGCTTGACGCCGCCGCTGCGCTTTTGGGGACCGAGGAGGGGGGTGGTCGGGGCGAGGGAGAGCTTTCCGAGGGCGCCCTGGGCACCTGGCTGCTTGTAGCCCCTGGGGCCACGTGGTCCCTGGCATCTGGGGAGCCCTGACTTGTAGCTCGCTGCCCCACCAGCAAACTCCGTAGGCCCTAGTAGGACGGGGAAGCGGGTGAAGTAGGAGGGGCGGCGAATGAAGCAGGAGGCAGGGAAGCTGAAAAGCCAGGCTGCCCAAGGGGAGTCTCCCGACAAGCCGACAAGCGGGAGAAGGACCGGACCACCCTCTCCAACCCCTGCCGCCCACACACCCAATACCACACAGCCACACTCCATTCTTAGCCGACTTCCCCAGTACTGCTCAGGAATTCGCAGTTCTGAACTAAAGCGGCATCCTTATTTTCCCCCTAAGCAAGCAGTTTATTAACAGCTTCCTTTATCCAATTAGTGCCCTGCACTGTTCTCATCGTCCAAGAACGTCCCCATTTTCCCCATATTCCTTAGGTGACAGCTGAGTTCCGCCTGCACCGGGCTCCCTCGTCACTGTGCCTATGACAATGTCTCCCTTCCTCCCTCCCTCTCTCCCTGTACATCTCTCACTGCATTTCCTGGTATCTATTTGTGACAAGTTTCATGTGTGTAAAAACACTTGTTTTTAATGAAGTAAATGGGGATACTATTCTTGAACACGTTTTGCTTTTGCCTGGGACACACAGCCAGGACTGGAATATGTATTTGAACGGCCCCTTTCTCTACTGTGAATATCTCCACTTCCACATTTAAGGACCAAACCCTGGGGATGTGGTCCCTGAAACCTGTGGGATCTTATGCAGATCTTTAGCCTTCAGAGAAGCAGTGCATGGTCTTGATGCAGGTGGTCCTGCCCAGGAGTCATGTGGTCCTGAAACCACTGAAGGGTCCCTGAACTGTGAGGAAACACCAGTGAAAAATGCTGCAGAGAGCTGAAGCTCTTACCTGAAGTCTTCATCTAATAGCTGGGACCTTTATTTTTGGGGGCTCCAAAATCACTGAAGATGGTGATTGCAGCCATGAAATTAAAAGACACTTATTCCTTGGAAGGAAAGTTATGACCAACCTAGATAGCATATTCAAAAGCAGAGACATTACTTTGCCAACAAAGGTCCATCTAGTCAAGGCTATGGTTTTTCCAGTGGTCATGTATGGAGGTAAGAGTTGGACTGTGAAGAAAGCTGAGCGCTGAAGAATTGATGCTTTTGAACTGTGGTGTTGGAGAAGACTCTTGAGAGTCCCTTGGACTGCAAGGAGATCCAACCAGTCCATCCTAAAGGAGATCAGTCCTGGGTGTTCATTGGAAGGACTGATGCTAAAACTGAAACTCCAATACTTTATTCTGGCCACCGCATGAGAAGCGTTGACTCATTGGAAAAGACCCTGATGCTGGGAGGGATTGGGGGCAAGAGGAGAAGGGGACGACAGAGGATGAGATGGCTGGATGGCATCACCAACTCGATGGGCATGAGTTTGAGTAAACTCTGGGAGTTGGTGATGGACAGGGAGGCCTGGCGTGCTGCGATTCATAGGGTTGCAAAGAGTCGGACACGACTGAGCAACTGAACTGAACTGAACTAACTAGGCAGGCCTGAACCGCTGGATTTTAATCACTCTTTGGTGATTATTAGGTCTTTTGTTTCTGGAACCTAGCTCCAGGGAATGGGAGCTCCTATGCTTGTTCTGATGGTGGTGTATTCAGTGTGTAGTTACGTCTCTTGGTCATTTGGTGGCCCTTAAGGAAAGAGGGGCTTAGAAGAAGGAATGTGGGTGTGGTTACTCTAAATAATACTGAAATAGTCAAACATCTGCTTAAGGCAGGGCAAGAAACTCTCCAGGCACCTTCTGTCTGTGGATTTTCAAAATGTGTGTGTGGAAATGGGAAGATAAAGACTTCTCATTGATCTTGGTAGACACCCATTTCCAGTTTTCCTGCTGGAAGGAGAGAAGCTATTACCTCTTATTTCACACTTGAAGTTGCTGAAGCAGAGAGGTTGAGTGAGTTGTCTACCAACACACAGCTAGAAAGTGAAAGAGTTGGACCCCAAATCAGGCAATCTGGCTCCCTGTGTATGTAACTGGTGTATCGAGTAGGTTCTATTTGTGTACTTGTTTGTAAATGCACAGAGAAGCCGATTCCAAACACACCTTTGGTCTTATTGCCACGAGTCTCTCAAGGCAAGTTCTTAAAGTTCTTGCTGTTGGAGATGATGCATTTGAAACGTCTCTATAATCAAGCTTTAGGGCAGCTCTTCTCAGAGCTTTCAGACCTGCTCATCCTCATCACCTGGGAGTTTGTTAGAAATGCAAATCGCCCCCCGCCCCCACCCCCCCATCCCCCCCCCCCCCCCCCCCCCCGCACTCTTTCTAGATCAATTGTGTAAAGTTAGAAGTTCTGGGGGTGGGAGTTAAATAAGCTCCAGGTGATTCTGATGGAAGGTTGAGCCTGGCTTCTGCTTTCAGCCACCCCTCCCACTGGCATTACTACTTCAATGTTAACTTTTAAAAGGGGTCCAGACTTTGTGAAGTTAGTTGTTGAACACAATTTCCAGCCTGTATGTAAAGTCTGAGGTACCCTCGTGATTTCCTTGTGTTCCCCACTCGCTGCCCTGGGGAAAGCTGACATGAGCCCAGGCAGGAAGTACTGCCCAGAGACAAAGTCCGCCTTGTAGAGAAAAACTGAGTTTTCATCTTCTCGTTGGGTGTTTGCTTTTCTTCTCATATTTCACCTGCTTTCTAAACTTGCAAATGATGCCAGTAACTAGCTTATTGTCTTTATACAAATGACCTCACTGGAGTTTTAGTGTTTTCACAGCACGGGTGGGACTTAGAGTCAAAGAGAAGGCATACGTTATGGCTATAGGTAATTATTGTGGATTTTAGAAATTTCTGCAATAAAATTAAAACTATAGAAGAAGAAGTGAATAGAAGTTTATTTCTATTAGCCACATACACTCACTGATAATTTGGCTGTTTCTTAGAATAACTGGTGAAAGCCGAATTTTGTTCCATCAGGTTTGTCCTCTTAAAAACTGCTTGTGTGTTTATTTCACTGCTATTTGTGAGTACCTGAATTACATTTCTAATGGGACTGAGGTTAAAAATGTCAAACAGTTACTTATTTATTGTTGTCCATGCTGGGTCATCATTGCTGCTCTCATGCTTTTCTCTAGTTGTGTGGTGACGGGGGGCTCCTCCCTAGTTGTGGTGCACGGGCTTCTCTTCTTATGGAGCACAGGCTCCAGGGCGAGTGGGCATCAGTAGTTGTGGCTCATGGGCTTAGTTGCTCCATGCCATGTGGAATCTTCCTGGACCAGGAATCAAACCTGTGTTCCCTGCATTAGCAGATGGATTCTTAACTACTGGACCATCAGGGAAGTCCAATATCAGTTTTAATAAGAATTTATTTGATTTTTAGAGTTGGAACTTTATTGACTATTTGTCTTTCTTTGAATTGTCTCTTTCTTGGAATTGTCTCTTCATAGACATTTTTTCCTATGCGGCATTTTTATATTTGAATAATTTGCAATAGCACATATAATACTTTTTCAGATTGTCCTTTGTCCTTTAGAGGTTTTAAATTAGATATAATTAATTATATTGAACTTTCCTTTTTAGCTTCTCCTATTGCTTTTGTAATATGTCTTTTTTAAAATCCTAGCATCCTCTGTATCTCTGTAAGCATTCTATTTTGGCTCTCCTTTCTTATTTAATTTCTAACAATAAACTATACATATATATATTTATATATATTTTATATATATATAAAACAACTATATATATATATTAGTATTTGGTATAAGATAGACCTCATTTTCCCAAACAGCCCATATTCCTATCATGGTTTGTTGATGACTCTTCCTTTTTCCCATTATTGAAAATCAGTGGCACAATTTTTGAACCATGCCCAGTCTGTTGAGACTCTCCCTGGCAATGTCCCCACTGTCCTGCACTACAGCCTTGGGGGTGTGCTCTGCATTTCTCCCCCCACCCCCCATCCCAGAAGCAGCAGGTTGGGGGTTAGTACAGAACATATCCCCAGAGATGAGGATGGAGTGGGGTCTTGGACCAGATGCATTTGGCCATCAGGGAATGGTTGCATCCTCACTCCACTGACACTGGCCACATCTCAGTCAGTAAACTGTCCCCTTGCAAAGGAAGTGTGGGTGTGGAAACTGCCACTAGCGTCAAGCCAGACTCTCCAGAGACTCTTGTCAGAGAAGCTGATGACATGAGGAGGGGATGTGAACTGGCCTAGTGCTGAGATGGTTTAGGGAGGTTGGTGCTGTTAGGCCCTCAGTAACTAATGATTGTGAATACATAGAAATGTTTAATTTCAAGCTAGGATTCTTTGCACCATTTCCAGAATACCACTTGTTCCTCATTAACAGAGAGAGATCCACATGTTGTAGATGGAGGCTGGGTGAGCTCTGCCAGGTGCTTTTTCTGGTCTTGACCTGTTTCCTGTAAGCATTTAGTTTGTTGAGTTTTGGTAATTTTATACAATAACTACAGTCTCAAGCAAGGTGTAGAACATTCCAGAGGTGTGGTGTGTCCTTGTAGAAAACTAATCTGCCTAAAAATTTTTATCTCTTGTAGTTTTTTCTTGATTTTTTGGGATCTTGATCATCCTACCTCATCATCCTCAGAGGTGTCAATTAGAGTCCGTTCAGATGTGTCAAGGGAATAAGTTGCTTGAGTCTTCCAGGGGTCCCCCAAACATATTGACCCCCTTTCTCTCTGTTGACATGAAACAAAGAGGGTATCAGATATTTCTCTGGCAAAGATAGGCTTATGGGATCAGCAGAGAATTATAGTTCGAGGTTTACAACTATGGAGAGCTACATGCAAGTCTTCAAAGGGCCAGGGAAAGAGATCACTATTATAGAGGGGAAAGGAAGTTGGCAGGTCTGTTAAACAAAGATTCCATGGCATTTCACTGACTGTTTGCCAGGAAAGAAGCAGAGTCTTTGTTCTTCCTGTTGGGCTCTGTCATTGTAACTGCATCTGTCAAAGTTATCAGAGATTTTCTACTGGGGCCCAGTGGGATTACTCAGGATCTCTGTCATGGTGACAGCTGCTCTTTTTCTGGTGAGATGTTTTCCTGTTTAGAGCAACACTGTCTTCTCAGGTGATCCCCTCAGCAGCCTTGGGAGGTTGTTATCTCCACATGTTCTCCTCAGTTTCCAGAGGCCAATACTGAGATGTTATGTGGCTAGTTTGTGGTCATTCAACCAGAAAGTGACAAAGTCTAGACTCTAACACAGGAATATTTCTAACTGAGGTACATCATGTGCAATTTTTTTCTCATTACATTATTTTAAATTGTGGAAAAATGCACAAAACATAAAATTTACCATCTTGACCATATTTAAGCATATGGTTTAGCATTGTTAAGGACATTCATGTAATTTTGCAAACAATTTCCAGAACTCTTTTATTCTTGCAATAGTGTGGGGGAAAGTGTCATCATCTGGGCACATCCCAGTGCTAATTCTGAGTGTTTTCTGTGGGGAACGACTGTAGGGAAAATGGCCTAACATGTTTCAAACCTGTTTAGTGGTAAAGCTCACAGACTTATACTTTTGTTTTGGAAGGAAATTGAGACATAGTAAGACATAGTAAGGGTCACTGGGATGCTGACCTGGAGAGGAGAAGTGGAGGAGGGGGCACAATTGAAGCCCTGGGTCCTCAGGGCTGCTGTTGGGATTAGGATCCAGTCTTCTGTCTCCTGGATTGGGGTTCTTTGGAGGTGCCAACCTACCAGAGTTTGTAAAAGCTGAAGCCCAGTTTCTCTTATTGCTTCTTTAATGATTCATGGACATTCATGCATTCAATAAATAATTCTTGAGCATCAATTCTGTATACATACTGTCCTTGGAATAATGGAATAAAAGAAGTTTGATCTCTGCTTTCACTGGTTATTATTGTCTTGCCTTGAAATTTTCCTTACCGTGGCAAGGTCAGGAAAATAGTGTTAATCTTTGGGCTATCTCTACATTTTATTATCATTTAAATAATGCCTAATGGATTTGAACAGGGTTTGAGGGGTATCCTGTGTATAGTTAACTGTTTTTTTCCTTTTTATAATAAGTAATTTGCAGAGAGAATTTGAGATTATATGGATACCGTCTTCCACATCAAACTTTCACCCACTGGTTTTAACTTCCATTGATAATTTTCTGACTCCATCACTCCTTTTGTTTTTGTTTGCCTCTGTTTGCAAGAGCATTCCTTTCTTTCCTGTTAATATAACAACATGGATTCAGACATCCTTTCTTTATTTAATTTGTTGTTATTCATTGCCACTTATTTGTTTTGATTCTCAATGTATCCCAGATTTGTCTAGCAAAAGTCATTCAAGCTGGCTTCTCTGTGCTTTCTATACAACCTCATGACTCTTTCAGGGCTTCCTTATTTTATGGTGCCAGTTGTTCCTCCTTGGACTTTCTCTGCCTGTAGGTCTTAGGCTGTAGACAGTGAGGCTTTTGCCGGGATTGCCTGGGGCTCTGCTTACCAGGGCTCGTACTAGTTATGAGCAGCCCTCACAGAAATTCTCCTTTTGGAGCCAGTGTTGTGGCTTGACTGGCTCTTGTGGTTCTTACGATTGTGAGACACGTGTCAGCAACAACCATCAGGGGACTTTGAAATGATGAGGTGTATCACTCATTCACGTGTTGTGGAGGGTAACAGACACACCTGGGGTGACACAGGCAGGTCCTGAATAGAGAGAGGGCAGGTGAGTAAGTCTGGACTTGAGATTCTGCCTTTTGGGGGTTGAGGGTGGGGTGTCTAGGATTTTGATGGTTCACACTTTATTGCTAAGTATGCTAAGTCATTTCAGTCGTGTCCAACTCTGTGCGACCCCATAGACGGCAGCCCACCAGGCTTCGTCGTCCCTGGGATTCTCCAGGCAAGAACACTGGGGTGAGTTGCCATTTCCTTTTCCAATGCATGAAAGTGAAAAGTGAAAGTGAAGTCGCTCAGTCGTGTTCGACCCTCAGCGACCCCATGGATTGCAGCCTTCCAGGTTCCTCCATCCATGGGATTTTCCAGGCTAGAGTACTGGAGTGGGGTGCCATTGCCTTCTCTGTCACTCTTTATTGGTGAATTTAAAACACAAGAGTGGGAAATAAAGTGTGAGAAGGGAGAACCAAGCAGTCAGCAAGATAGTCTGTTATCAAGTCAACCAGAGCTTTTTCCAGCGGGAACTTCATGGGTGGGGTGGCCTGGCTCTTTATCTAGTTGTGTAGGTGGCACTTGTTCATTGGAGGTGGCTCTCTTCGACAAGGATGTCTCCAGAGTTTAATGTCTGGCATTTATATTATAATCAAAAAAGCTAATTATCAGGTGCTTACATAAACTGCCCCAACCTTGGAACCAGCTATTTCTTAAAGGAGCCTTGGCTCCTTGTAGAGAAGAAGGGTATCAGAAAGTTAAGATCTGGGTGAAGGGTCCTAAAAGGCATAGACTTCCAGTTATAAAATAAATAAGCTATGGAGATATAATGTCTGATGTGGTGACTATAGTTAGTAATACTCTATGCATATTTGAAAGCTGCTAAGAAATTAGACCTTAAAGACTCTCACCACAAGAAAGGAAATGTAATTGTGTATGTTGAAAAAACAGAACCCCAAGATCTAAGGACTGGAATGCTCTTTGCTACCAATATGTCATTACTCCAGGGCCTCTCATTGTATAGAATTAGGGTGTATACATATGAGTGTGTGTGTGTGTATGTGTGTAAACACGTATGTAATTATTTTTTAAATTTATTTTAGGATAATTACTTTACAATATTATAATGGTTTTTGCCATATATCAACATGAATTGGCCACAGGTACACGTGTGTCCCCCTGATCCTAAATCCACCTCCCACTTTTTTTCCCCACCCTATCCCTCTGGGTTGTCCCAGAGCACTGGCTTTGGGTGCCCTGTTTCATACATCGAATTTGCACTGGCCATCTGTTTTACATATGATAGTCTACATGTTTCAATGCTATTCTCTCAAGTCATCCCATCCTTGCCTTTTCCCTCTGAGTCCAAAAGTCTGTTCTTTACATCTGTGTTTCCCTTGCTGCCCAGCATGTAGGATCATTGGTACCATCTTTCTAAATTCCATATATATGTGTTAATACACAGGATTTGGCCTTCTGTTTCTGACTTACTTCACTCTGTATAATAGGCTCCAGCTTTATCTACCTCATTAGAACTGACTTAAATGTGTTCCTTTTTATACCTGAGTAATATTCCACTGTATATATGTACCATAACTTCCTTATCATTCATCTGCTGATGGAGATCTGGGTTGCTTCCATGTCCTAGCTATTGTAAACAGTTCTGCAATGAACATTGGGGTACATGTATCTCTTTCAATTCTGGTTTCCTTGAGGTGTATGCCCAGCAGTGGGATATGCTGGGTCATATGGCAGTTTGCTCAGCTTCCCTGGAGGCTCAGAGTTTAAAGTGTCTGCCTGCAATGTGGGAGACCTGGGTTCGATCCCTGGGTCGGGAAGATCCCCTGGAGAAGGAAATGGCAACCCACTCCAGTATTCTTGCTTGGAGAATCCCATGAACGGAGGAGCCTGGTGGGCTACAGTCCATGGGGTCACAAAGAGTTGGACACGACTAAGAGACTTCACTCAATTTAACTCACTCAAAATGGCAGTTCTATTTCCAGTTTTTAAAGGAATCTCCACACTGTTCTCCAAAATTAGTGGCTGTACCAGTTTGCATTCCCACCAACAGTATAAGAAGGTTCCTTTTTCTCCACACCCTCTCCAGCATTTATTGTTTGTAGAATTTTTTGATGATGGCCATTCTGACCAGTGTGAGATGATACCTCATTGTGGTTTTGATTTGCCTTTTTCTAACAGTGAGTAATGTTGAACATATTTTCATGTGTTTATTAACCATCTGTATGTCTTCTTTCGAGAAAAGTCTGTTTAGGTCTTTTGCTCACTTTTTGATTGGGTTAGTTTTTCTGATATTGAGCTGCATGAGCTGCTTGTATATGGTGAAGATTAATTCTTTGTTAGTTGTTTTGTTTGCTGTTCTCCTATTCTGAAGGCTGTCATTTCACCTTGCTTATAGTTTACTTTGTTGTGCAAAATTTTTAAAGTTTAATTAGGTCCTTTTTGTTTATTGTTGTTACTCTGGGAGGTGGATCATAGAGGATATTACTGTAATTTGTCAGAGAGTCTGTCTATGTTTTCCTCTAAGAATTTTATACTTTCTGGTCTTGCATTTAGGTCTTTAATTCATTTTGAGTTTATTTTTATGTATGGTGTTTGATAGTGTTCTGGTTGCATTCTTTTACAGTTTACCAGTTTTCCTAGCACCACTTCTTGAAGAGACTGTCTTTTCTCTATTGTATAATTCTTCCTCATTTATCAAAAATAAAGTGTCCATGGATGCATGGATTTATCTCTGGGCTTTCTATTTTGTTCCATTGATCTATATTTCTGTCTTTGTGCCAGTACCATACTGTCTTGATGACTGTAGCTTTGTAGTGTAGTATGAAGTCAGGCAGGTTGTTTCCTCCAGTTCCATTCTTCTTTCTCAAGATTAATTTGGCTATTTGAGGTCTTTTGTGTTTCCATACATATTCTGAAATGATTTGTCCTAGTTCTGTGAAAAATACCATTGGTAGTTTAATAGGGATTGTGCTGAATCTGTGGATTGCTTTGGGTAGTATGCCGGGGTCCAGCCCCGGTGGATCCAGGGAATTCAAAGCAGGGACGGCATCGGCGAGGATCAGGAAACAATTGCTTAATTAAACGTTAAAGAGTAATAGAATAAAGATAGCTCAGCAGGAAAATTCAGTGAAGAAAAGAGGCTGAATAATTCAGCCTGAAGGTGAAAGAAATAACGACATGGGGAGACCAAGTTTTGGTGAACAAGGCCTGCACTTTATTTTCCAAAGTAGTTTTTATACCTTAAGTTATGCATAGAGGATAATGGGGGAAGGGGTAGAGTCATGCAGTAAACCAGGCTTTCTTCCTGCAAACTTATCATATGCAAAAGTTTAGGTGATTTGCATCATCTTCTGGCCCAGAGGCCTGTTAACATTTTAAGAAACTTATTTTTCTCTAAAGGTGATTATTCTAAAGTCAGGCGCCAGCCTCCAAAAAGCATTAGATAAAGTTGCATTCCTACAGAGCAAAGGTGTGGTGGGCTATAACAAGAAAAAGAATTAACTCAAGGGTCCCAGGTTACAAACATTAAAGCTACTACTTACACCAATTATATTAATCAGTACACTTCCAGGGACGCAGCAGGTAAGGGATATGGAAACTTAGCAGCAAACATTGGCCCAACAAGTGAAAATCCCTTCACCACTACAATTTCTAATCAATCTTTTAACTACTCAAAGGAATCTGTGTTTAGACAGTTTAGAACACCTCCTGCCTCTCACAGTTGGGAGGCTCTGAACAATCACATGTTGCCGGAAAAAACCTATTCAGGCAGGCTAGAGGACTTCCAAAGGAGTTTGTAGGTTGAAACACTGTCAGACCCAGGAATTATTAACTGGAGCTGTAAGCTAACTCTTTTTTCAGAGAGAGGTAGTGAGGGACAGCCCCCGTAAAGTCAGAGGTGTAGGTGAGAGCACAAAGCAGAAAGTAGGCAGACTCTGGTTTTGGGGGTAGATTGCTCGAGAATTTCCAGGGAGACTCCTGAGGCTTGATCCTGCCTTTGCGTATGCCGAGCCTCCTTCCTCATGACCTTTGCCAGGGGCGGAGCTCGCTCCCCGCAGATGACGTCCCGATGGCTCGCTGTGTATCTGGATGTCATCTGTGCCATCTTTGTCACTGTTGTTGCCTTTGGGGCCCTGACTCTGGCAGAAAGTAAGTACAGATGTGAATAATGGTTTGTGGTATGCTTACAGTTTATAGTCTTGTTTACAGTTATTAAATTATTGCCACCTCATCTAATATCATATACTGTTTGGTTCTAATGAACTATATTAAAGTGTTTGCAGCATATGATTCCACAGTGTGGTCTATATGAAGTCATTTGTGTCTTAATATGAGACTTTTAATCATTTCATCTTTTGTTGAATGGTTGAAGTCTACACAACTGTAGCAAGCTGAACATTCTTGGTAGTATCCTGTAGTTGGGAGGAGAGAACCAAGTTTACTATTAAGCTTTTCCTTCAGCTTAGAGGTTAGGTTTTAGCTTTAGGGCTATTCAGATCTCTTGGTTGTAGATGCCTGGTACACTGGGTTGAGAAAGATTTTCTGCAGCGAAGAACATTGTCCAACTGTGTGGGTACCAGATGAGCTATTGTTGGTGTGTGTGGCATGAATTCACCATCCCTAATGATTCCATACTAACTGCATTGAATCTTTAATATGGAACAATGAGAGTAGTAGTTTACATTTAAAAGCACTTGCTCTTAAAACCTATTGCCTTTTTTTTTGTGTGTGGTTTCAACTGCAGCTGCGTTGGATATGTAGAAAGTTATATTACCTAATGGTTCTTGCAGACATAAAGATGGAAGTCTGAATAATGACTTGATTCTTCACCTATATGATATTGTCACATATATGTAAGTCCTGATGGGATTAATAAACACATCTCACAGTATTTCATAGTCATTTTCCCCACTGTATTATGATCTCAATCCACATAGTAAAAGTGTGAATAATACGATCATGACATATGAATAATTGAAATATGATAAAGGAATCTCCTTTGTAAAGTTACAGAAGGAGCTGAACAAGGGTTTAAGAACCATTCTGACTTCATTCCTCTTCTTCCATGTTTAGCTTTGAACCCCGGGAAGATTGGCCTGGTGCTCTCTCTCGCCCTCACGCTCACACTCACGGGGATGTTCCAGTGTTGTGTCAGGCAAAGCATTGAAGCTGAGAATATGGTGATGTTTACCTTATTTTTCTTAGCCTTTTCAAATCTCCTGGCCATTAGCTGGCATAAAAGCAATTCTTAGGTTGAACCATAAAATTCTTGCTTTTACATCATGATTAACAGAGTTTTCTTTCTTTCTTTTTTTTTTTTGCATCCTCTTCCATCTATTTAAAGTTAATATAAAATAAAATATATATATGTGTTTTTCTCAGTCTTTTGTGTGCTGTGTCAGCAAGTTTTATATTCATCACAAACTGTCTTCAAATATAATAAATATCTCTGCAGGAGAAATGTTCTGAAATCCTGGAGAGAATAAAAGCTAATTTCTTAGTGGCTTTTTTATCTTTGTTTCTTAATAGATAATTCCTCATGGTTGGTTAAGATAAAGGATTCAGCATTTTGAGATTTGTTTATTTAATTAGTAGATTCCTCCACTCCCATTTTAGCATCTGTTCTTGTGTGTACTGAACACCTGAATTTGCTGGTGTCTCTTCTTTCTGGTCAAATAAGCTCCCACTCAGAATGCACTATCGGAGTTGTGGAGTTTTGCCACCTTAAGAGACCTTAGTCAATATGTAAATTATAATCTCTTTTGAATATTTGCACCTTCTCCCAAAGGGAGAAAAACAAATGAAAATGAAAACTTTCCACTTCTTGCTTTTAATAAAGCAGAAAGTGACTAATTATTAAAATGAGGTTTGATAACCTTCCAGTTCTGCTCATCTATAGCAGATGGCCCTTCTGTAGCTGCACATTACTGATTGGTGTCCATAAGTATTCTTTTCTTAAACAAAATTCCCTTATTTTTTTAATTCAGGTGTGAAAACTGGATCAATAAAAGCTTTGCATTCATTTCTCTAATTCTTTTAGTTTTCATATAATATTGAAGAAAGTACCTGTAAATGACAATGTTACAAGACCATGAACAAGTTTGCAAATCGTCAAAGGCCTCATAAAACTCCTACTTCTCTCCTTTGTGGATGCTAAGACCTAAGATCTTCTGAACCATGGAAAAGCTGATGTAAAGATATAAAAGCAGAAGGTTTCATTTATAGTCTCTGAACATCCATAAGCAACACCTTCCTTTCCTAACTCCTGTGATGTCTTATGTATTTCAGATGATTTCAGTAGAAAGGGGAATTGAATATACAGAGTGTGAGAAAGAAGCGCTCTGGGAGTACAATTTTCAACCACCACCAGCCTGGCCCCATAGAGGAGTGATTGACTCTTACAATGTGAACTTCAGATACAGCTTAGATGAGCCTCTGGTAATGAAGGACCTGATACCATGCATATTCTCAAGTGAAAAGGTTTGTTTAAGCCATTTGCCTCTTTAAAATCGAGCTAAAGATTTAGTGCTATATCCACTATTGGTTTCCTTGTCAGTGAGTCCAGAGGATTCTCGTGGATGCAGATTAGATCAATGACATTACATGAGAATCCTTCTTGGAAACTGACCATGGGATGGGGATCCCAGCGTTTCTTTCCCTGGGTCATGAGCTCACTCATGGTGGTTGTTGGCCCTGGGATCTGGAGCTGGAGTTTAACCTGACCCAGGACACTATATATGACACCTGCTTATTCATAGTTTGGGAAGTGAGCCCTATCTCCCTGTCATGAACTCTCCCAATATCTCTCCACTTTCTTCCTTTCCATCTTTTCTTCTTTGTATTTCTGAAATATTCTCTTATTCCTATGTTACTCGCTGGTTGCAGCCTCCTCCTCTCTCCCGTGGCCCTTGCCGTAAACTTGTCCTCCACTCACCTACACTGAGCTGTCATCTCCCTGCCCTCCCTCCCACAGACTACTTGTTTCTTTCTTTTGTTTTTTAATTTATTTTAATTGGAGGCTAATTACTTAACAATATTGTATTGATTTTGCCATACATCAACATGAATCCGCCACGGGTGTACACGTCTTCCCCACCCTGAACCCCCCTCCCACCTCCCTCCCAATACCATCCCTCTGGGTCATCCCAGTGAGCATATATATGGAATTTAGAAAGATAGTAATGATAACCCTGTATGCAAGACAGCAAAAGACTTCTTTCTTTAGCACAGATCTAATCCTTACCGGCCTAGTTGACGTGTTGCTAGAAGCATAGTGCAGCCCTAAGTCCACTTCAGCAGGGTCCATGGGATGAGCTTCTAGTGAAAACTGAGGAGCCCAGAAGCATGACTCAGTCAGGGGTGAGGAACCAGAGCTCCCAGATGGAGTCAGGGCCCAGAGATTCACTCAGAGTAGATGAGAGCTAATTGAAGGGAGCGGAGGAAGATGCACTTGGGAGACGGCAGAGAGGTTTATGATCTGGTCCTGTCAGCGTCCATGTCTGCAGGTGATGTTCCTATTTACACTCAGTTTGGGGCCCTCAACTGGGACCAGGGCAGGATCTTGAAGAAGAGAATAAACCTTGACACACAAGGTGGTAGGAAGCTCTTCCCCACCTACCTGTCCAGCACTGAGTCCTAACATGCTCACACCCTCTACACTAAGGTCATGTGTAGATTCTCCCAAAGCACCATGTCCTGCCTGCTTCCGGTGTGCATACACTGCCGCTCCACCTCAGAGACACTTCCCTTCTGTCGTCTGGATGGAGAAAGTCTCCTCATTTTCACAGTCAACTCTAATGCATCTGCCTCTTCAGGCCCCTCTCTGCTTCCATAGCATCTTATATATTCTTTTAAGATAGGGCTTATGGTAGACCTGTGTTCACAGCAGACAAAAGTTGGAAGCAACCCAAGATGATGATGTCCATGATGAAAGTGACAGATGAATGGATAAACAAATATGGTATACCCTTACCATTAAATGATATGTAGCTTTAAAAAAGGAAAAAATGACCAGTGATGAAACTTGAGGTTATCATGACATATGAAATAAACCAGACACAAACAGATCCAATACCATATGATTCACTTTTTATGAGGTTCCTGGAGAAATCAAAGACAGAAAGTAGAATGATGGTCCCCAGTAACGGAGGGAGGAGAATGGGCTATTGTTGTTTAATAGGTACAGAATTTCAGTTTTACAAGGGAATATATGTTCTGAGGTTTGGTTATACAACCATGTAAATATACTTGACACTATAATCACTTAATATAGTTAAATTAGTAAATTTCATGTTACATGTTGGTGGTGGTGTTCAGTCACTCAGTCATGTCTGACTCTCTATAACTCACATGGACTGCAGCACGCCAGGCTTCCCTGTCCATCACCACTTCCGGAGCTTGCTCAAACTTATGTCCATTGGGTCTGTGATGCCATTCAACCATCTCATCCTCTGTCATCCCCTTCTCCTCCTGCCTTCAATATTTCCCAACATCAGGGTCTTTTCTAATGAGTCAGCTCTTCCCATCAGGTGCCAAAGTATTGAAGCTTCAGCTTCAGCATTAGTCCTTCTAATGAATATTCAGGATTGATTTCCTTTAGGATTGACCAGTTTGATGTCCTTGCAGTCCAAGGAGTTCAAGATTCTTGACAGTCTTCTCCGACACCACAGTTCAAAAGCATCAGTTCTTTGGTGCTCAGCTGTCTTTATGGTCCAACTCTCACATCCATACATGACTACTGGAAAAACCATAGCTTTAAATATATGGACCTTTGTCAGCAAAGTAATATCTCTGCTTTTTAATATGCTGCCTAGGTTGGTCATAAATTTTCTTCGAAGTAGCAAGTGTCTTTTAATTCCATGGCTGTAGTCACTATCTGCAGTGATTTTGGAGCCCAAGAAAATAAAGTCTCTCACTGTTTCCATTGTTTCCTCATCTATTTGGTATGAAATGAGGGGGTCGGATGCCATGACCTTAGTTTTTTGAATGTTGAATTTTAGCAGCTTTTTCACTCTCCTCTTTCACTTTCATCAAGAGGCTCTTTAGTTCCTCTTCACTTTCTGCCATAAGGGTTGTGTCATTTGCATATCTGAAGTTATTAATATTTCTCCCAGCAATCTTGATTCCAGCTTGTGCTTCATCCATTCAGCATTTTGAATGAAGTACTTTGCATGTAAGTAAAAAAAACAGAGTTACAATATACAGCCTTGACATACTCCTTTCCCAAATTTGAACCAGTCTGTTGTTCCATGTCTGGTTCTAACTGTTGCTTCTTGACCAGTATACAGGTTTCTACATGTATTTTGCCACAATTAACATAAAAGATATAGCACCTGTGCTATCCTTTGTAATTTTGAGTCTGTATCTCACAGAACCCTGAGGTTTAAGTTCAGGGAGCATTTTATTTTCATCCTCGTTCCCTAGAGAGTGGCATTACAGGTACATAGAGGGTGCTGGGGACTGCTGGATAGGAGAGTAACACACACATGTGAACAACCAGTAACCAAAACATACTCACAAGACAACTGGGTAAGCAATAGATTACATTTAAATAACCACTCTTTAAAACTCTCCACCACAGACATACCTAGAAGACTATAGCCGTGATATAATGAATGATAGCCTTGTAACATGAAAGAATAAACATTCAACTTAATGCCCCAAAGAGACTCAGGGAGCAGCTTCAGTTAGTCACTGAACAAAAGTTGGCTCCTAATTATTTCTATTCTCACTGTAGGTCAGGAAGAAGGTGAGGACTTCTGTGTTTGGAAACATTAACCACAGCTCTTGACACAGCCCTGTCCCTGAGAGTACTATAGGCAAATCAGTGTTTGATTACTCATAGCTCTGTGTCCATCAGATTTCACCTTTTCAGTATAACTCCACTAATTTGTGTGTGTTTCTTCCAAAGCCATAAATATGAATTATCTTAGAAACTTCATATATAACTTAAGAACATAACAGTTTTGTATTCTTCCATCTTAAATCTCCCAAAATCATAGGACTATCTGAGATTCTAAAATGTTTGAGGAAACATTTGATTTGGAGACTCAATTAATAAATATGACAATCTGACTTTTGATCTGTGTCTTGGTCCACTCAGCATCACCATTAGCTTCACTTCTGTGTTGTGAGAAGATACCCAGGCAGTGTGTTCTCGAAATGATTTCCCTCCACCTGTGTACAACCCACGGAGAAGGCAATGGCATCCCACTCCAGTACTCTTGCCTGGAAAATCCATGGACAGAGGAGCCTGGTAGGCTGCAGTCCATGGGGTCGCCAAGAGTTGGGCACGACTGAGCGACTTCACTTTGACTTTTCACTTTCATGCATTGGAGAAGGAAATGGCAACCCACTCCAGTGTTCTTGCCTGGAGAATCCCGGGGGTGGGGAAGTCCGGTGGGCTGCTGTCTATGGGGTCGCACAGAGTCAGACACTACTGAAGCAACTTAGCAGCAGCAGCAGCAGCAGCAGCAGTGTACAACCCAGTTTTCCTTTCCTACTCACCTGTCCCAGCCCTGTCACTCCAGGACACCCCTTTGGTGTTGGCTTTGATTAAGAAAGGCTGCTGCAGGAGAGGGGAGGACTTGGGAGTGAGCCCACCCAGTAGAAGGGGTGCTCTATTGTCTTTCTGCCATGTCCTCTGCTGTCCTGATTCATGGAAGTTAAAGTTAATAGGAAAGTGTAGTTGGTGCTATGCTGGTTTTTTTCCATGGAAGAAACACCAAATAAATCTAAAGATCCAGAATGAGATAAATGCAACCCTAGGCTTCCTGGGTAGATTTTGAACTTGGGCTGCATTTCTCATTTAGATGATTTTTGGTTGATTTGATAATTTTAAAGAGTCCCGGGCAATTTTAAAGCACTTTCCATCTCTAGAGGTAGATTGACTTTGCTTGTTATTTTTTTCTTGCTCAGAGGTATTAATTGAAATTTAACAGATGCTTGCTATAATGTGTAAAAATATTGGTTTCCTACATTTTCTCCTTTTTTTACATATTTTCTCAGTAACTCCTCCCCTCACTTCCAGTTTGTCCCACTTTCTCTCTAAGTTTCCTGATTCCTTGTGACTCAGACTGTGTTGCCAGGGTCAGTATCACCTGCATATCTTCTATCTTCTTATACAGAATCTCAGGCTCATCCAGACCACTTTCTCAGCATTGCATTTGAACAGGACCTTCCAAGAAAGTCCTTTCTCTCCCATAGACAGTTTTTGATGACACATAACCCATGATTTCCAAGAAATGTCCTTTGACAGTTTGCAACCAAACTCATGAATCACCGAAATGCCTGCTGTGTTTGAGCGTGAGGCTCTGGAACATTCTACAGCACTTAATACCCTATAGATTTATTTACTTTCATATTCTGCAAATCACACCCTTACATTATAATCCAATTCTGTGTGATCCCACTGCATTTGTTTGATCCTTTCCATGGAGTCTGTCTTCATCATGGGCAGTTTTCATCCTGCTCCTGCCTTCCCCATATCAGCCTCTTGCAGGGACTAGAGGGATTTCCCACAGGCTTAGCCCTGCCTGGACCTGGAGTCAGAGACAGCCCCACTCAGCAGCATATATGTGTGGCTCTTTCACCACCTGATGGGATCCAAAATGAGTCTTGCTCCCCAAGCAGGGCAAGAGGTCTGTTTGGCCTGTTCCCCAGGAACAATGTACCCAACTTAGCTGCAGGTTTCTCTTCCAGACCAACTGTGGGTGCAGGTTCTTCCTGCAGACAGCCAGCCCACCTGACCTCACTTTCTCTGTTTTACCTACACAGAGGGACATAATAAAGTGTCAGGCCATCTAGGTGATGATAAAACCATCAGCAGATGGAAAAGAGGCCAACATATGTGGACTTGAGTCCTATCTTGTGACTTTTAGGCTCTATTATTTCAGGTAGACTTAGTTGCCTGACACTTTAGGCATGGCCTTAGTTGCCAGGCTACTTAGATGGCCTGATACTTTTATCTTGTCCCTCTGTGTAGCTAAAACAGAGAAAGTGGGGAGAGGTGTAGCTGCAGTTAAAGGAACATGTCTAACAGAGATCTTATGATGGGAGAGTTGAAACATAACATGAACATAAATGCATAAAATGTCATGGGTGGAACACTGAGCAAAGAGGGTACCTGAGGTCAGGTGGGCTAGCTGTCATGAGTTTGAGCAAATTCCAGGAGTTGGTAATGGACAGGGAAGCCTGGCATGCTGCAGTCCATGGGATCACAGAGTCAGACACGACTGAGCAACTGAACTGACTGACTGAAGTAATCTTATGCAGGCTTCCCAGGTGTCTCAGTGGTGAAGAATTCACCTGCAATGCAGGAGACATGGGTTCAGTCTGTGGGTCAGAAAGATCTCCTGGAGAAGGAAATGGCTACCCACTCTGATATTCTTGCCTGGGAAATCTCATGGACAGAGGAGCCTGGCAGACTACAGTCCATGGGATCACAAAAGAGTCAGATACGACTTAGCAACTAAACAACAACAACAACATAATTAAGGAAAAAGTTTATTCTGTTTTTCAAAAGTAGCACAGCTGGCATTCGGGTACTGAATGTGGTCCTTAAAATGAGGAATTGAGTCATGAAGCATTGCAGGGGAAGAATCTTCAGGGCTTGGCACTACACTGGACTTTGGGAAAACTGGAAGTAAGGTAGACATTTTGAGCCTATGAGCCTGGGAAAGAAGTAATGAGATTAGAGTGGGGAAGTCAGAGGAAGCAGCTGTTTTGTGTGGGCCATTGGGTGTTGATCATGTTAAGTTTGGTATATGAAGAGAGATCTAGATGCAAATATCTACCAATTTGGTGTGATCATCAGTAACTAACACCTCTGCGGTCTGGGAAAACAGCAAGGGGCCATCACAAAGCAGCTAAAATAAGATTGTCTCCAAATATCTTTTTGTTAGGAATGCAAACTTACTCATGCTGGTGACACTCTGCATGGCCAATTGGTAAAACACATTGATGACCTGGGAAAGACGTGAGACTATAGCTTTGATTGCTGAATGGTAGAAATAGCCAGAGCCTGGTTTTCTTTGAGTAGCCTTTTTCTTACTCTCCTCACTGGGGTTTGGAGCTCACAGTCCTGTTGTGAGCAGCCTGTGGTGCCCCTGAGAATCTTGGCCATTTACCAAAAGTTTGTTCCTGTTTGAACAGGTAGATCAGTTTTAGTGGAACTGAGAGTAACATTCTCATAGACACAGTTCTCACCTGTGTCCTGATTTGTGTTGATTTATATATGGGAACAGCCAGAAATACAGGCATACCTTGTTTGATTGTGCCTCACAGATAGTGCTTTAAAAAAAAAAAAAAAAAATTGAGCATTCATGGCAGCCCTGCATCGAGGAAATGAATCAGCACCATTTTTCCTACAGCATTTGCTCAGTTTGTATCTCTCACATTTTGGTGATTCTTGCAAAATTTCAAACTTTTTTGTTTTGCTTTTGTTGTGGTGATCTGAAATTTAATGTTACTATAACCCAATAAAAGCTCAGATAGTGGTTAGTGTTTTTATAGAAATAAAATATTTGAAAATTAAGGTATGTACATTGTAGACATAATGTAGACTATAAAATAGTGTCAATATTGTGATATTTATATTATTGAGGTGGTCTGGAACCAACTCTGCAATATCTTTGAGGTCTGTCTGTACACAGAATACATGAGTTTTATACACACACACACACACACACACACACACACACATCCATACATACCCTAGACCTGCCTATGTACAGAGACTGGTCCATCTATATTATATAAATTAGGGTATAATATAAGGTACAAAATGGCCTCAAAGATAATAAAATTAGGTAAACCCTCTTTTCTTACATTTAACCTCTGTAATGATAAATTATTTTTGAAATGCCATGACTGATTTTGCAGACTAAGATTCGATACTTTGGAGATATTCAAGTGAGAAAATATGAAAGATTCTGAGCATGGGCATTCTGATAACAGTGCTCAGAAAAATTTAGTTCTCTGTTCAAATCCAAGAGTTTTAAAAATTTACTGAGTTAATTTACAAATGACTGAATGCATGTCTTACACCCCTCATCAATTCCAAATCCCTAAATAGAGAAATTGAAATCATCTCTTGGGAAGTTCTCACCAGGGAATTTGCAGTTGAGCAAGCTCATTGGTCAGGGGAAAAAAAAAAAAAAGTCTCTGCATACATATTGAATGCACACAGTTAAAAGCCAGTCTTTACAGTATAGTTTTATTCCCCCCCAACATTTTTACCTGTATTATACAGATTCTTTAATCTTACTGTTAGTACACTTAATTTTTGTCTGCTTTTTAAAAAAATCTTTAAATTTTATATTATAGTTGATTAACAGTGGTGTGTTAGCTTAACGTGTACAACAGAGTGATTCAGTTATACGTATACATGTGTGTATTCTTTTTCAAATTCTTTTCCATTTAGATTATTACATAGCATTGAGCAGAGCTGCCTGTGCTATACAGTAGGTTCTTGTTCGTTATCCATTTTAAATATAGCAGTGTGTATATGTCAATCCCAAACTCCCTATCTCTGTTTTGGTTTTAATAACTAGACTGACACTTGACATGTATCTTTCCAAGATTCAGTTGTAAGTATTAATTTGTTATAAAATGCCTTTTGAACTGCTCAAATTAAAGGCCCCATATAAATAGCAAAAGTTGTTTGTGTTGTTGACTCATTATGTGTATTCTGTCTATTGGCCACTGTCTTTTAAGACACTGAGAACTGCATTTTATAATTTTAAGGTGTTTCCTTTCAAGATAGAATGTAATCAAAATATTTAACATAAGTGATTTATTTTCTCTACCAAAGAATAATTCCTATTAAATAACAGATCCCTGAAAAAGTGAGTATTTGGTTATGTATCACACTTCTGACTAGACTTGACATCTCTGTACAATTACCCATATAATTCTAAAAGTCAAAATACCTGGACAAGTAGGGATAAAGCTAATTTATAAGCTGACTTCTTTTGGACCACTTAGAAGACTGCTGGCTTTTCACTGCTAGTGTATTGATTCTATTAGTTTCAACTTGTCTTCTGACCATGGGGTCCCAACCAGGGGACAGTTGTCAATGTCTGAAATTTTTGGTTGCTATAGTTTGTGGGGTGCTTCTGGTATGCAGTGGATAGAGTCCATGGCTACTGTTAACCCTTCAGAAATACACAGGGTAATCCCCCATCCCCTCAACAAAATATCAATAGTGCCATCCATGTTTGAGAAACTTAGAGACTACTCTTTATATAGAACTTTCTAAAATCATCTTCAGCAATCAGATTTTCTGCTAGGTTGGTTGCATACTGTTAATTCTTAATTCTTCCTGGATCGCTTCACAGGTTGGCATCGTGGGAAGAACAGGAGCTGGAAAAAGTTCCCTCATCGCTGCCCTTCTTAGATTATCAGAGCCTGAAGGTAGAATTCTAATTGATGACATCTGGACAACTGAAATTGGACTTCACGATTTAAGGAAGAAAATGACAGTTGCACCTCAGGTATGCACATCAGAGTATTCTTACGTGTTCTTTTTATGAGGCACTTGATTTAATTGCTTTTAATTTGATTGTTTTTTTTTTTTTTTTCCAAATTGCATGAAAGGTTGATCTTTTTTCTCCCAGTAGAGAATATATTTGGCAGCAGGTATTTTCAATGGGCATTTTATCAGATACCAGACTCTGTTTGTTTATTCATTCATTTGTTTCTTTTGTGTGCGTGTTATTTAATAACTGACTCGGACAGATTTCTGGACTTAGACTTTTTTAGGTGTCATGATTTTGTCTATTAATAACCACATAATTCTAAGACAAAATGATAACTGGTTTGTGCAGCACTGGAGAGGTTTCTATAGGGAAACCTGAATTTTGTGTTTTAATGATGGAATTTTGTTGTAGGAAATAAAACCACCTTTTCAAGGGTGATTACCTCCCTGGAGGACTTTCTGTGAAACTGTGGGACTTTGAAAATTATAGGGTATATAGATGCTTGGGGGAGCCTTTTAGAATTCAGCTATTAGTAAATTATTTTAACCAGGGAGGCAGTACAGAATAATGACTTAGAACAGAGGACTTGGAATTCCATCTTTGTGTACCTCAGTTTTTTCTCCCTTACAAGGCAGCTAACAGTCCAACTCATTGAGCTGTTGTGAGGGCTAAATGGGCCAGTGCATGTGTGGTGCTTCATGTAGACCCCTTATGTGCTGGTTGTGATGGTGAAGCTTTGAATTGATCTCTTCCTGGGCTCTGATTCTGTATTCCTTTGTTCTGATTCTTTATTTTTGTTTGTTTCGTGTGGGTTTGTTTTTGGTTTGTTGTTTTTGTTCTTCTTGCTAAAGAAATATGATTTTTAGGGAGTGTTTTAGAGGCTGGATTATATAAATATGCACAATAGAAACTCCTGAAAGTTAAAAATAGTATTATCATCAGTTAAGTTCAGTACAGTTGCTCAGTTGTGTCCAACTCTTTGAGACCCCAGGGACTGCAGCACGCCAGGCTTTCCCGTCCATCACCAATATCTGGAGCTTGCTCAAACTCATGTTCATCAAGTCAATAATGCCATACAACTATCTTAACCTCTGTCATCCCCTTCTCCTCCTGCTTTCAATCTTTCCCAGCATCAGGGTCTTTTCAAGTGAGTCAGTTCTTTGCATCAGGTGACCAAAGTATTGGAGTTTCAGCTTCAACATCAGTCCTTCCAATGAATATTCAGGACTGATTTCCTTTAGGATGGGCTGATTCAATCTCCTTGCAGTCCGAGAGACTCTCAAGAGTCTTCTCCAACACCACAGTTCAAAAGCATCCATTCTTTGGTGCTCAGCTTTCTTTATAGTCCAACTCTCACATCCATACATGACTACTGGAAAAGCCACAGCTTTGATTAGATGGACCTTTGTTGGCAAAGTAATGTTTCTACTTTTTAATATGCTATCTAAGTTGGTCATAACTTTTCTTCCAAGGAGCAAGCGTCTTTTAATTTCATGGCCGCAATCACAATCTGCAGTGATTTTGGAGCCCAAGGATACAAAGTCTCTCACTGTTTCCATTGTTTCGCCTATCTATTTGCCATGAAGTGATGGGACCAGATGCCATGATCTTAGTTTTCTGAATGTTGAGTTTTAAGCCAACTTTTTCACTCACCTTTTTTACTTTGATCAAGAGGCTCTTTATTTCTTCTTCCCTTTCTGCCATAAGGGTGGAGTTATCTGCATATCTGAGGTTATTGTTATTTCTCCCAGAAATCTTGATTCCAGCTTGTGCTTCATCCTGGCCAGCATTTTGCATGATGTACTGTGCATATAAGTTAAATAATCAAGGTGACAATAAACTACCTTGATGTGCTTTTTTCCTGATTTAGAACCAGTCTGTTGTTCCAGGTACAGTACTAACCATTGCTTCTTGACCTGCATACAGATTTCTCAGGAGGCAGATCAGGTGGTCTGGTATTCTCATCTCTGTAAGAATTTTCCACAGTTTGTTGTCCAAAGTCCAAGGCTTTGGCATAGTCAGTAAAGCATAAGTAGATATTTTTCTGCAACTCTCTTGCTTTTCTGATGATCCAGCATATGTTGGCAATTTGATCTCTGGTTCCTCTGCCTTTTCTAAATCCAGCTTGAACATCTGGAAATTCATGGTTCACATACTGTTGAAGCCTAGCTTGGAGAATTTTGAGCATTTCTTTACTAGTGTGTGAGATGAGTGCAATTGTGCAGTAGTTTGAACTTTCTTTGGCATTGCCTTTCTTTGGGATTGGAATGAAAACTGACCTTTTCCAGTCCTGTGTACTCTGCATATAAGTTAAATAAGCAAAGTGACAATATACAGCCTTGACATACTCCTTTCCCAATTTGGAACCAGAATTATCACATGATACTGCAGTTCTATTTTAGGGTATAAACCCCAAATATTGAAAGCAGGGTCATGAGTAGATCTCTATATATGTGTGTTCATAGCAACATTATTCACAATAGCAAAAATATGGAGTCACCTAAGGTCCCATTTGGAGAAGGCAATGGCACCCCACTCCAGTACTCTTGCCTGGAAAATCCCATGGACGGAGGAGCCTGGTGGGCTGCAGTCCATGGGGTCGCACAGAGTCGGACATTACTGAGCGAATTCACTTTCACTTTTCACTTTCATGCATTGGAGAAGGAAATGGCAACCCACTCCAGAGTTCTTGCCTGGAGAATCCCAGGGACAGGGAAGCCTAGTGGGCTGCAGTCCATTGGGTCGCACAGAGTTGGACACGACTGAAGTGACTTAGCAGCAGCAAGGTCCCATTGATAGATAACTGGAAAAACAAAAAATGGTTGCTGCTGCTGCTGCTAATTCACTTCAGCCATGTCCGACTCTGTTTTATATATATATATATATATATATATATATATATATATGTGTGTGTGTGTGTGTGTGTGTGTCTGTGTGTCTGTGTGTGTGTTTATACACACATACACAATGGAATATAGTTCAGCCTTATAAAGGAAGGCAATTCTGATACATGCTACAATACAGGTGAACCTTGAGGAAACTATATTAAGTGAAATAAGCCAGTCACAGATGATAATTGCTGTATAATTCTATTAATATGAAGTACCCAGGTTAGTCAGTTCATAGAGACAGGAAGAATGGTGGGTACCTAGAGTTGCAGGGAGGGAAGTTGTTTAATGGCTATAGAGTTTCACTTGTGCAAAATGGAAGGAGTCTGTGGCTAGATGGTGGTGATGGCCGTACAATAATGGGAGTGTATTTAATACTACTGAAATGTACACTTAAAAGTCATTAAGATGGTAAATATTATGTCTTGTTGAGTGACTAAGTCATGTCTGACTTTTTGCACCACATGGACTATAAACTACCAGGCTCCTCTGTCCATTGGATTTTCCAATCAAGAATACTGGAGTGCATTGCCATTTCCTTCTCCAGAGCTCCTCAACCCAGTGATCAAATCCACATCTCCTGCATTGCAGGCATTGGCAGGCAGATTCTTTACTGCTGAGCCACACTATTTTGTCACAGTTTAAAAACAATTTTTTTAAAAGATATCCCTTTCAGGAAAAATGGGAAGAAATTTTCAGCACCTGTAACCCTTATATTTAAAGATTTCCTCTGGCTACCAGATTCATGACTTAGTAGTTTCAATAGAATGCAAGGAGTTTAGATTCCCAAGTTTTGATTATACCAATCTCTGAAATGAATCAAATGAGACTAGTTAGCAGAAATAGTGGACGTGTCTAAGTCCTTTTATATCCTCAGATGAAAGAATCTATAAATGTGCCCTGCATTATTTTTAATATCTCTTAATTAAAAAAAAAGGTTGTATGCTTGTGTATATAAGAGAACTTTATCAATAAAGAAAAACATGGGATGATTCTTGGCCCTGCTGGTAATATTTGGAATCACATCTGAGCGAAGACTAAACATCCCTTGACATCACCAGGTTTTGGTTCTGTTCTATCAGTCTCCACCCTACTTTTGATCATGCTCTGTGTACACACTCTGGAGGAGGAGGAGAACATGATTACAAAGCAGTGCTAAACTTTGTATTCAGGTAAATAATGATCACCAACCATTATAACTACAGAACTTATTATTCCACTTTATATGCCTTTGTCTCCAAGGCACAATGTTGGTTGATTAAAGAGAGAGCTTCTACAGAGACCCTACTGCTGGGAGCCAGTGCAGGAGTTCCCACCCATGACAAAGGTCATGTGGAGAGGCCTGATATGCAAAGGCAAGCCAGGACTCAAGGGGGCCCCTGGATCTGCTTGAGCACCTACCCCCAGAACCAGAATCTGTCTGTTTTGCTATTTTACGACTTTCACCAACTCCTCTGACATTAACGGGGGGCTATCCCCGACCACCTTTCTCTGAAGAAAATCAACTTAGAGCTCTAGTTAATTAGCCTCCTGGGCATAGTAGGAGTGTTTCAATCCAAACCCCTCAGATGGCTCTCTAACTTGCCTGACAGGTTTATCTGGACTCCTACAGCTACGCATACGATTGTTTACAGCCTCCTAACTGCGAGAGGCATGGGAAGCTTAAGATATTCAAATAATATACAGCCTCTCAGAGAGTTAGAAATTATTAGAATAGAACTGGTGGAGGATTTCATTGTTGAGCCAACGCTTGCTGCCAAGCTTCCACATTCCCTGTATTGTGTCTTTGGGAGTATAATTAATATAGTTGATATATAGAAAAAAATAAGTAGTGGCCTTGGTGTTAGCAAGTTTAGATCCTTAAGGTAATAAATTCTTTCCTTGTTGCAAGCCCTATAGGAATGCAAATTTATCTAACACTTTCGGAGGATGGCGCCAAACTTTAAAATAATTACTCTTAGAAAAAACAAGTTTTCTGGTCAACTAACCTTTATCAGAACAAAGAGTCATAAAATGTTAATAGGCCTCCTGGCCAGAAGATGATGTAAATCACCTAAAGCAAATCACCTAAAGCATTATAGGATAAGTTTACAGAAAAGAAAGGCTGGTCTCCATAAGGATCAAGGACTGCCGACTTCACATGACTTTACAACCCCTATTATCCTCTATGCACAAATTAAGGTATATAAGCTCCCTTTAAAAATAAAGCTATGGGCCTCGCCCATCAGGCTTGGTCTCCCCGTGTCGTTCTTGCTTCCTTTTCTCTCCTTCTCTGTTCTTCCTTCAGGATGACTGATCAGAGCGTGGGGGCTCTCTGAGACCACTTACCTGCCTGGGCTTCTAAGACCCACTTGAGAAGGTACCTAAGGTGGGGCATCTTCAGCTATTCGAGAGGGTGCCTGCGGCCTCCGTGGTCAGAGCAAGTTCGGTGTCATGAACTTTATTGGTTTCCCGTGTAAACCAGTCAGATCAAGCTTCTGTCTCTCCCCTTTTGCTACTCTTTCACCAAAGCCGTCCTCCTGAAGATATTCCTGGATCCAACCGGGGCTAGACCCTGGTACCCTGCAATGTGAAAGGTCTCAGGAAATCATACAGAAGGCAGCCAGGGATAGAATATTTAAGAATTTAGACCAAGTGTTACCAAGACCCACATTTTAATTCCTGCTGTGCCTCTTACAACTGTGGAGACTTGATGAAGTCACTCGGTTTCCAAACTTCAGACTCCTTATCCTTAAACTAGATCTAGGAATTACTGCTGCACAGATGTGTTGTGAAGATGTAGCTGGGTGAGAAAATGTTTGTGTTCCATGTCTGGTTCTTGAGAATGCTCAGTCAGTAGTAATTATCTTTATTCTTAAGGATTGGGGCACTGGACTTTCAGAGATTGTTTCTACTTAAATAAAAAGAGTAATACATTCTGAAACAATTTTGCTTTTCAATTTCTATTTATGTTTTTTTGTATGATTTTATTTATATTGGTTATAAACCAAATTATTTATATAAGTTTAAACAGTAAAGCAAAAAATAAAAACCAGAAAAACACCCCCCACCAACCCAACACACACAATAGGAGTTTTGGGGAAAAGTAAACCAGAAAAATATGTCTAACCTCTTTTCTATGAGGAACAAGGGGAGAGAATATCACTTTTAATTTCATTTTGATTTCATATTCCCTTTCCACCAGCTTCTTTCCTGACTACCACCCTGTACACACTCTTACTTTCCAGTCCCCCACCAAGACCTCTGGCCTTTTTCTCAGCTGTCCCCATATTCTTAACTATTGTCTCCCTGTCCTTGAGGACAGGGCCTGTGTCTCTCATTTCTGTTGTTCCAGTGCTTGTTGCAGACTCTTACAAGCTACACAGGTATTAGTAATATTTTCAAAAGTTTGTGGAATCCCTAACAGGTTTTAGCCTTTATCCCTACCATGTCCTAGCTAATCCTCACAATTCTCCTGTTTTCCTTATCTGACAGATTTAAAAACCACAACATGTGAGTTTAGGGCATCCTTGGTGGCTCAGCAGTAAAGAATCTTCCTGCCAGTGCACAGACGTGGGTTTGATCCCTGGGTTGGGAAGATTCCCTGGAGAAGGAAATGGCACCCCACACCAGTATTCTTGCCTGAGAAATCCCATGGACAGAGGAGCCTGACAGCTACAGTCCATGGGGTTGCAAAAGAGTCATACATGACTTAGTGATTAAACAACAACAACTGTGAGCTTAACCCACTGCCCAGGTAAGCAGCAAGCAGTGAAGTCAGGGTTTGAATTCTGTGTATGTCTGTTTATTTTTTTTTTAAGTTGAAGTATGGTTCTTTACACTGTTTCAAATGTTCAACAAAGTGATTCAGTTTTGTGTGTGTGTGTGTGTATGTATGTGTGTGAACAAGTATATTCTTTTTCATTCTCTTTTCCATTATAGGTTATTACAAAATACTGAGTATAGTTACCTGTGCTATACAATAGATCCTTGTTCTTTTTTTTTTTATATATACAGTAGTGTGTATCTGTTAATCACAAATTCCTGATTTATCCCTTCCTCCTGCTTTGCCCTTTGTTCATCTAGTTTGTTTTCTATGTTGGTGAGATTATTTCTGTTTTATAAATAAGTTCATTTATATCATCTTTTTTAGATTCTACATATAAGTGATATCATACTACATTTGTCTTTCTCTGACCTACTTGGTATGATAATCTCTAGGTCCATCCATGTTACTACAAATTGCATTATTTCATTCTTCTTTATGACTGAGTAATATTCTATGTGTATGTCTTTGTGTGTATATACTGTGTATGTATATATAAATATAGTGTGTGTATATATATATAGTGCTATATGTATATATATATATGTGTGTGTGTGTGTGTGTGTGTATATATATGCATACTACTTGTAAACACTACTTAACAAGACATGGAAGCAACCTAAATATACATTGACAGATGAACTGATAAAGAGGTGCTTTTATCAGTTGAACAGATAAAGAGATGCTTAATGTCTTATAAGCACTACTTAACAAGACATGGAAGCAACTGATTTATCAGTTCATCTGTCAATGGACAATTAGGTTGCTTCCATGTCTTGTAAGTAGTGCTGCTGTGAACATCGGGGAGCATGTATCTTTTGAATTAGAGTTTTTGTCTTTTCTGGATACGTGGACAGGAGTGGGTTTTCTGGGTCATATGATAACTCTTGTTTTTTTTGTTTTTGTGTGTTTTTTTAAAGAAACTTCCATACTGTTTTCCATAATGTACCAACTTACATTCCCAATTTACCAACAGTGTATAAGGGTCCTCTTTTCTCCATACCTCCTTCACTATTTATTTTTTGTAGGCTTTTTAATGATGGCCATTCTGTCTGATGTGAGGCAATACCTCATTGTAGTTTGGATTTGCATTTATCTAATAATTAGTGATATTGAGCATCTTTTCATGTCCCTCTTGGCCATGTGTATTTCTTATTTGGAGAAATTTCTTCTTAGGCATTCTGTCTATTTTTTGATTGAGTAGTTTGTTTTTTTGATATTGAGATTTATAAGCTATTATATATACAGACATCTGTTGCACTTCTATGCATTATCATCAAGAAAACAGAAAGAGAAATTAAGGGAAATACCCATTTATCATTGCATGAGAAAATGAACAAAAAATCTGAGAATAAACCTATTTAAGGAGGCAAAAGGAAACTGTAAGACACTGATTAAAGAAATTAAAGACAACGTGAACAGATGGAAAGATATACCATGTTCTTAAATTGGAAGTTTCAATATTGTTAAAATGACCACACTAGTCAAGGTACCCTACAAATTGAGTGCAATTCCTATTAAGTTAATAATAATATTTTTCATAAAACAAGAACAAAAAAAATTAAAATTTTTATGGAAACACAGAAAACCTTGAATACTAGAAACAGTCTTTAGAAAGAAGAACAGACCTGGCGGAATCACATGCTGTGACTTCATACCATACTACAAAAGCTACTTTAATAAAAACAGTATGATAATGGCACAGAAATCAGACATATAGATTAGTGAAATAACAGAAAGTTCAGAAATAAACCCCCACACTTATGGTCAATTCACCTAAGACAAAGAAGGTGAGACTATATAATACAATGGATAAATGACAGTCTCTCTAATAAGTGATGCTGGGAAATCTGGACACAACATGTAGAAGAATGAAATTAGAACATTCTATAACACCATATACAAAAATAAACTTAAAATGAATTAAAGACCTAAATGTAAGACCAGGTACTACAAAACTCCTAGAGGAAAATGCAGGCAGAATACTATTTGACATAAATCACAGTGATATTTTCTTGGTTCCATCTCCTACAGTAAAAGAAACAAAAGCAAAAATAGACAAATGAGGCCTAATGAAATTTAAAAGCTTTTGCACAGCAAAGGAAACCATAAACAGAACAAAAAACAACCTATGGAAAGGCAGAAAATACTTACAAACGATGTGACCAACAAGGAATCAATTTACAAAATATATAAGCATTGTTCAAATTTGAGGAGATTCCCAACTCCAGAACCTGAGTAGCTAACTGTTCTATTAGTGACTTCAACATGCTGTTGACTGTGATCCACAGTAAAACTGCTTCTTATTATGATTTCATGCTTGTGCAAACGTCTCTCTCTCACACACACATACACACACATACAGACACACACACGAGAAACAAAAATTTTATGAAACAATGTTATTCTTGCACTGTGCTCCAATATTTTCTATTATATATGTTATATTTTAGTTTATACAAAAGACAAAATGATGGTCACAAGCCCAAAATTGATATCATGATCCACTGACTGCACCTGCAGTTTCCAAACATGGCTCCTCATTGTCATCCCGTTGGACTGGGCTTCACTGGTCTATGTTAGCATCACTTTAGGAGCTTCATTGATGTTTCAGGTTCTCACAGCAGAGCCTATTTTCCAGTAATGGAATTAGGGCTCAGGGAGATTTGTAACGTACTCTGAACCAAATAGCTAATAAACGGTAACATGTATACCTGTGGCGGATTCATTTTGATGTTTGGCAAAACTAATACAGTGTTTGAGGTTTAAAAATAAAATAAAAAAAAAAAAAGTCTTTTTTTTTTTTTAATTTTTATCTAATATGTGTTCCCCATCCTGAACCCTCTTCCCTCCTCCCTCCCCATACCATCCCTCTGGGTCGTCCCAGTGCACCAGCCCCAAGCATCCAGCATCATGCATTGAACCTGGACTGGCATCTCGTTTCATACATGACATTTCACATGTTTCAATGCCTTTCTCCCAAATCTTCCCACCCTCTCCCTCTCCCGCAGAGTCCATAAGCCTGTTCTATACATCAGTGTCTCTTTTGCTGTCTCGTATACAGGGTTATCGTTACCATCTTTCTAAATTCCATATATATGCGTTAGTATACTGTATTGGTGTTTTTCCTTCTGGCTTACTTCACTCTGTATAATAGGCTCCAGTTTCATCCACCTCATTAGAACTGATTCAAATGTATTCTTTTTAATGGCTGAGTAATACTCCATTGTGTATATGTACCACAGCTTTCTTATCCATTCATCTGCTGATGGACATCTAGGTTGCTTCCATGTCCTGGCTATTATAAACAGTGCTGCGATGAACATTGGGGTACACGTGTCTCTTTCCCTTCTGGTTTCCTCAGTGTGTATGCCCAGCAGTGGGATTGCTGGATCATAAGGCAGTTCTATTTCCAGTTTTTTAAGGAATCTCCACACTGTTCTCCATACTGGCTGCACTAGTTTGCATTCCCACCAACAGTGTAAAAGGGTTCCCTTTTCTCCACACCCTCTCCAGCATTTATTATTTGTAGACTTTTGGATCGCAGCCATTCTGACTGGTGTGAAATGATATCTCATAGTGGTTTTGATTTGCATTTCTCTGATAATGAGTGATGTTGAGCATCTTTTCATGTGTTTGTTAGCCATCTGTATGTCTTCTTTGGAGAAATGTCTATTTAGATCTTTGGCCCATTTTTTGATTGGGTCATTTATTTTTCTGGAGTTGAGCTGTAGGAGTTGCTTGTATATTTTTGAGATTAGTTGTTTGTCAGTTGCTTCATTTGCTATTATTTTCTCCCATTCTGAAGGCTGTCTTTTCACCTTGCTAATAGTTTCCTTTGATGTGCAGAAGCTTTTAAGTTTAATTAGGTCCCATTTGTTTATTTTTGCTTTTATTTCCAATATTCTGGGAGGTGGGTCATAGAGGATCCTGCTGTGATGTATGTCAGAGAGTGTTTTGCCTATGTTCTTCTCTAGGAGTTTTATAGTTTCTGGTCTTACGTTGAGATCTTTAATCCATTTTGAGTTTATTTTTGTGTATGGTGTTAGAAAGTGTTCTAGTTTCATTCTTTTACAAGTGGTTGACCAGATTTCCCAGCACCACTTGCTAAACAGATTGTCTTTAATCCATTGTATATTCTTGCCTCCTTTGTCAAAGATAAGGTGTCCATATGTGTGTGGATTTATCTCTGGGCTTTCTATTTTGTTCCATTGATCTATATTTCTGTCTTTGTGCCAGTACCATACTGTCTTGATAACTGTGGCTTTGTAGTAGAGCCTGAAGTCAGGTAGGTTGATTCCTCCAGTTCCATTTTTCTTTCTCAAGATCGCTTTGGCTATTCGAGGTTTTTTGTATTTCCATACAAATTGTGAAATTATTTGTTCTAGCTCTGTGAAGAACACTGTTGGTAGCTTGATAGGGATTGCATTGAAACTATAAATTGCTTTGGGTAGTATACTCATTTTCACTATATTGATTCTTCCAATCCATGAACATGGTATATTTCTCCATCTATTAGTGTCCTCTTTGATTTCTTTCACCAGTGTTTTATAGTTTTCTATATATAGGTCTTTAGTTTCTTTAGGTAGATATATTCCTAAGTATTTTATTCTTTTCGTTGCAATGGTGAATGGAATTGTTTCCTTAATTTCTCTTTCTGTTTTCTCATTATTAGTGTATAGGAATGCAAGGGATTTCTGTGTGTTGATTTTATATCCTGCAACTTTACTATAGTCATTGATTAGTTCTAGTAATTTTCTGGTGGAGTCTTTAGGGTTTTCTATGTAGAGGATCATGTCATCTGCATATAGTGAGAGTTTTACTTCTTCTTTTCCAATTTGGATTCCTTTTATTTCTTTTTCTGCTCTGATTGCTGTGGCCAAAACTTCCAAAACTATGTTGAATAGTAATGGTGAAAGTGGGCACCCTTGTCTTGTTCCTGACTTTAGAGGAAATGCTTTCAATTTTTCACCATTGAGGATAATGTTTGCTGTGGGTTTGTCATATATAGCTTTTATTATGTTGAGGTATGTTCCTTCTATTCCTGCTTTCTGGAGAGTTTTTATCATAAATGGGTGTTGAATTTTGTCAAAGGCTTTCTCTGCATCTATTGAGATAATCATATGGTTTTTGTTTTTCAATTTGTTAATGTGGTGTATTACATTGATTGATTTGCGGATATTGAAGAATCCTTGCATCCCTGGGATAAAGCCCACTTGGTCATGGTGTATGATCTTTTTAATGTGTTGTTGGATTCTGATTGCTAGAATTTTGTTTAGGATTTTTGCATCTATGTTCATCAGTGATATTGGCCTGTAGTTTTCTTTTTTTGTGGGATCTTTGTCAGGTTTTGGTATTAGGGTGATGGTGGCCTCATAGAATGAGTTTGGAAGTTTACCTTCCTCTGCAATTTCCTGGAAGAATTTAAGTAAGATAAGTGTTAGCTCTTCTCTAAATTTTTGGTAGAATTCAGCTGTGAAGCCGTCTGGACCTGGGCTTTTGTTTGCTGGAAGATTTTTGATTACAATTTCAATTTCCGTGCTTGTGATGGGTCTGTTAAGGTTTTCTATTTCTTCCTGGTCGAGTTTTGGAAAGTTGTACTTTTCTAAGAATTTGTCCATTTCTTCCTCGTTGTCCATTTTATTGGCATATAATTGTTGATAATAGTCTCTTATAATCCTTTGTATTTCTGTGTTGTCTGTCTTTTTTTAAAAATATGTTTGTTGAATGATATTCTCATCAGATATTTTCCCATTGTTTCCTACCAACCCACTAAAAAGGATTCCCCTAACCATAACATACATGAATATGTATAAAGCAAAACTGGAAGATACTACTCCTAATGTTATGTCTGTTATTTGGACAGTATCTGTTTAGAAACAGATTTATTCACTTATACACCATGGACTAATAAGTGTCAGGGAAAGATACTCAAAATCTCACTCCTCCCCAGCCAAGAGCCCTTTCTCTTTACAATGTCTAGCTGGCTGTGGAAGTGGAAAAATCTGTTGGTTTGGTTAATTAAGCTACTTGTTTAAGTACCAATAGGAAGCAATGATGCCTGTGTCTCAATATCCTGATTTAGGGAACCTGGGAAGCTGAGAGCAGACTCTGTAGAGGGGGAGCTGTTTCTGTGAGTTGCCCCACTTAGGTGATCCAGGCCTGCATCATCCTACTTGGTTCCCCGCTCCCTGTGATCCTGGGAGTAGCAGTGAGCTTCCAGTGTCATCTGTCTCTCCCCCAGGCTCACCCCCATCACTGTTGACTCCACCATGAGCAGGCCAGAAGTGAGGGAGGTGTGACATCATCAAGGACCTGCATAGGAACCAGAGGCAGGGTAGTGGTGACATAGACCATCAGTCCTGGAGTCTGGTAGGGAACTTTGAGAGACAAATACTGTATTCTCAAGAAAGTACTCCTCACTCTGTGTTCACAGTTTCAGGAAAAGCAAAAATGAAACTTTTTCCTAAATAATTTCCTTAAACATAACAGGTAGATGAAGTGTATGTATCCTTTGTGCTCACAACCTGAAGTATTTAGGTAAGTATGCTCCCCATAAAGAATATCAAGGGGAGATTATATTCTGGATTAGCTGCTTATCTGAAAGGATGTGGAAAATGGATTTCAGACCCTCTTCAGATGATTCTCTGCACCAAGAGCCCGTTATGCTGTTGGCACAAAGGAAATATTTGAAGTTTAAGAGGGATTCCATACACATTCAGTATTTATGTTTGCACTGCAAGTGTTGGCACATATCAGCAGCTATCATCTTTATCCTGATTAATCAGATTCATTTTTATATTTAATAGTTTTTTTAAAAATCAAAGCAAAAACTTGGTAGTTTTTAAATAGCCCTCTCTGCTCTTTCTTATTTCTTATTATGTGAGTTTTCTGCAGTAGGTCGAAGGTGAAGGTAGAGCTGTCTCTCTGACTTCTCTGTGATTACCTGGCTTTATTTCCATTGTTTCTTGTTGAGAAAAAGAGAAAAAGAAAAAGAAAATAGGTGGATGTACTATATATTTCTTTACTGTTGTTAAGATATATGCTGGAATCTAGCCTAATGCAGTTGGCCCTTTGTTCCTGACACTGAAGACTCCATTAAATCCCATGGAACTGCTTCCTGGAACCCCTGAAGGAGGACCTTAGGGACTTAAATTCTTTTTCATTTCTTGGAAAAGAATGTTTTTGTCTGAATATGGGTGATGATTATAGCTGCTTCCCTCATAGCTCAGTTGGTAGAGAATCCACCTGCAATGGAGGAGACCCCGGTTTGCTTCCTGGGTCAGGAAGATCCACTGGAGAAGGGATAGGCTACCCAATCCAGGATTCTTGGGCTTCCCTATGGCTTAGCTGGTAAAGAATCCACCTGCATTGTGGGAGACCTGAGTTAGATCCCTGGGTTGGGAAGATCCCCTGGAGAAGGGAAAGGGTACCCACTCCAGTCAGTATTCTGGCCTAAAGAATTCCATGGACTGTATAGTCCATGGGGTCGCAAAGAGTCGGACATGACTGAGTGACCTTCACTCACTTTATGGGTGATGATCAGTTCATTCAGAGGGTTTACGATTAAAAAAGAAAAAAAAGAAAACAAGATTAAAGCAACTTCATGTGATTCCCACATTCTTGAAAGAGAGACACTCATTTCAGTTCAGTTCAGTCACTCAGTCGTGTCTGACTCTTTGCGACCCCATGAATCACAGCATGCCAGGCCTCCCTGTCCATCACCAACTCCTGGAGTACACCCAGACTCACGTCCATCGAGTCAGTGATACCATCCAACCATCTCATCCTCTGTTGTCCCCTTCTCCTCCTGCCCCCAATCCCTCCCAGCATCAGAGTCTATTCCAATGAGTCAACACTTCGCATGAGGTCACCAAAGTACTGGAGTTTCAGCTTTAGCACCATTCCTTCCAAAGAAATCCCAGGGCTGATCTCCTTCAGAATGGACTGGTTGGATCTCCTTGCAGTCCAAGGGACTCTCAAGAGTCTTCTCCAACACCACAGTTCAAAAGCATCAATTCTTCAGCACTCAGCCTTCTTCACAGTCTAATTCTCACATCCATACATGACCACAGGAAAAACCATAGCCTTGACTAGACAAGAAATAGAGGAAACAACAGAATGGGAAAGACTAGGGATCTCTTCAAGAAAATCAGAGATACCAAAGGAACATTTCATGCAAAGATGAGCTCAATAAAGGACAGAAATGGTATGGACCTAACAGAAGCAGAAGATATTAAGAAGAGATGGAAAGAATACACAGAAGAACTGTACAAAAAAGATCTTCATGACCAAGATAATCACAATGATGTGATCACTGACCTAGAGCCAGACATCCTGGAATGTGAAGTCAAATGGGCCTTAGAAAGCATCTCTACGAACAAAGCTAGTGGAGGTGATGGAATTCCAGTTGAACTATTCCAAATCCTGAAACATGATGCTGTGAAAGTGCTGCACTCAATATGCCAGCAAATTTGGAAAACTCAGCAGTGGCCACAGGACTGGAAAAGGTCAGTTTTCATTCCAATCCCAAAGAAAGGCAATTCGAAAGAATGCTCAAACTACCACACAATTGCACTCATCTCACAGGCTAGTAAAGTAATGCTCAAAATTCTCCAAGCCAGGCTTCAACAGTATGTGAACTGTGAACTTCCAGATGTTCAAGCTGGTTTTAGAAAAGGCAGAGGAACCAGGATCAAATGCCAACATCCGCTGGATCATAGAAAAAGCAAGAGAGTTCCAAAAAAACATCTGTTTCTGCTTTATTGACTATACCAAAGCCTTTGACTGTGTGAATCACAGTAAACTGTGGAAAATTCTTCAAGAGATGGGAATACCAGACCACCTGATCTGCCTCTTGAGAAATTTGTATGCAGGTCAGGAAGCAACAATTAGAACTGGACATGGAACAACAGACTGGTTTCAAATAGGAAAAGGAGTTTGTCAAGGCTGTATATTGTCACCCTGTTTATTTAACTTATATGCAGAGTACATCATGACAAACGCTGGACTGGAAGAAATACAAACTGGAATCAAGATTGCCGGGAGAAATATCAATAACCTCAGATATGCAGATGACACCACCCTTATGGCAGAATGTGAAGAGGAACTCAAAAGCCTCTTGATGAAAGTGAAAGTGGAGAGTGAAAAAGTTGGCTTAAAGCTCAACATTCAGAAAACGAAGATCATGGCATCCGGTCCCACCACTTCATGGGAAATAGATGGGAAAACAGTGCAAACACTGTCAGACTTTATTTTTCTGGGCTTCAAAATCACTGCAGATGGTGACTGCAGTCATGAAATTAAAAGACGCTTACTCCTTGGATGGGAAGTTGTGACCAACCTAGATAGCATGTTCAAAAGCAGAGACATTACTTTGCCAACAAAGGTTCGTCTAGTCAAGGCTATGGTTTTTCCTGTGGTCATGTATGGATGTGAGAGTTGGACTGTGAAGAAGGCTGAGCGCCAAAGAATTGATGCTTTTGAACTGTGGTGTTGGAGAAGACTCTTGAGAGTCCCTTGGACTGCAAGGAGATCCAACCAGTCCATTCTGAAGGAGATCAGTCCTGGGATTTCTTTGGAAGGAATGATGCTAAAGCTGAAACTCCAGTACTTTGGCCACTTCATGCGAAGAGTTGACTCATTGGAAAAGACTCTGATGCTGGGAGGGATTGGGGGCAGGAGGAGAAGGGGATGACAGAGGATGAGATGGCTGGATGGCATCGCTGACTCGATGGACATGAGTCTGGGTGAACTCCGGGAGTTGGTGATGGACAGGGAGGCCTGGCGTGCTGGGATTCATGGGGTCACAAAGAGTCAGACATGACTGAACGACTGATCTGATCTGATCTAACTAGATAAACCTTTGTTGGCAAAGTAATATCTCTGCTTTTGAATATGCTATCTAGTTGGTCATAACTTTCCTTCCAAGGAGTAAGCATCTTTTAATTTCATGGCTGCAGTCACCATCTGCAGTGATTTTGGAGCCCAAAAAAATAAAGTCTCACACTGTTTCCACTGTTTCCCCATCTATTTCCCATGAAGGGATGGGACCAGATGCCATGATATTCCTTTTCTGAATGTTGAGCTTTAAGCCAACTTTTTCACTCTACCCCTTAAATAAGGTGCTCAGATTAGAAATGAAAATGTAGCCTTTCTACTCAGATTAAAAATGAGAACATAGCCTTTATACATTTTACAAAGGAAGCCACAGTGGTAGATACACTTGAAAATATACTTCAGTGGAATGCAGTTTCCTGATTTGGGACTGACATGATCAGGGTACAGTGCTGTGCTTCATCTGCTTTGTTTGTAACCACTTGTATGTTTTTTGCCTTCATCCCAGGTCTTTTTAAGCCTGTGAAGGCTAGTGGTTAGGTTTCTTTGTAAGATAATGAGAGGTTCGTCTTCTAGCACCCTCTACAAAGGGTCTAGTATGATCGCTGTACTACATTAAATGTTCTGATTCAGAGTGGCCATTTTTGGGTCACACACTGTCTTTCCACTCATATGGTTCACTAGACCCAGGGTAGATAAGGTGCCACTGGGGAAGCTAGAAGAAGATTTGAGGAGCTGTGGGGACTACAGAAAGTTTTGTTCTCTATGGGCAGCAGCAGCCAGGAGTCTTCAAAGTCTACTGATATACTAAAACAGACAAAAGTGGCCCATCACCAAGTGGGTGCTCAGGCCCAGTACTACCAATGTCAGTAGTATGGTTTTTTTTACAGAACACAAGGTAAGAGGTGGGGAGAGAGTGGGGCAGGAGAGCCTGAGTGATGCCGTGTTGTCAGTTAATTTCTCTACGCACATCCAATATGAACTTGTATTATATTAGTAACAAAGGAAACAATTACTACGGAATATAGCACAAATGATAAATTTAAATAGTGTAAACTTTAAACCATGATGAAAAACAGTTTTGAATCTAATGCTCCACTTAAAATATTACATTGAATAAGTGTCTGTTTTCCTGACTCTGTGGTGCCAGTTGTGCAAGAGTGTGCTCAGTTGTGTCCAACTCTTTGTGACCCCGTGGACTGTACCCTGTCAGGCTCCTCTGTCTATGGGATTCTCCAGGCAAGAGTATTGGATAGCTATTCCCTTCTCCAGGGGATTTTCCTGACTCAAGGTTCCAATCCACGTCTCCTACATTGTGGATTCTTTACCTGTTGAGCTGCTTACTCTTATTATATGAGGTTTAATTGTGTACCTTCAGAAAAAATGCAAGAGACAATAAATAGTGTATATTTACATGTAGGTTGTGTGTCCTACCATAAATCTCTACACTGTTCTGCCTGCACTTATTTATAAGATTAATTTCTTAACTTTATTGCTTAGAGGTGGGTAATTTAATAATATCTATCAGAAATGATCATTCATTTGACCCTTATTTGCCCTTGTGGTATATGTTTACTGTGGGCACATTTATTACCTTTTGAAGATAATGGTTTCTTATTTGGCACATATTGGAAGCAGAATGAGTAGAAACTGCAATGAACACTATGCATAAAACACTGACATATTAAAACAGATTGATCAAAAATTGCCTGCCAGCTTTAAAGAAAAATATAACTTCAATCAGTTAAACTTTTAATTAGTCATTCTTTTTATTCAGCAAGTTTCGATTAAAACTTTACTGATTTTGAAATGTCTTAGCAAAGAGAAATAGTCTTATTTACTGAACTATATCTTCCATTTAATACTGCAAAATAAACATTCATAATTCTCAATATATCCTTTTAGATTGATGGTATAGACTTGAGTGGGGACCCTTATTACAATGGGAAATGCTTAATTTCTGTTTTTTGTATGACATTCAGCAGTGGTTTGGTGATAATTAGCAGAACCTCCTTAAGGCCTACATAGTGTCTGAGGGCTCTGATAAAAGCTCAGTCTGAAGCAGCTGCAGGCGCTGGTCAGGGGCTCAGAAGTGAGGGACTCCTCTTTCTGCAAAGAATCCTGCTTTAGTCCCCTAGTCTTTAAAGAACTTCATCCCCTTCAAAGAGTGTTCCCAAGAGAAGGTGAGGGAGGTGACAATAAAAAGAGGCTCTAATTATGTAATTGGTGACTGAATTTTAAATGAGGACACTGTGCCTGTTCTCCTGAATCACCAAAACTGCCCTTCACAAATGTGCTAATACTGTGACACTTTTCATTGTTTGAGGAAGGAAGAAAGGTCTTTAAAAAATAAGCTGAGGTGGGAGGGTGGTTCAGGATGGGGAACATGTGTATACCCGTGGCGGATGCATGTTGATGTATGGCAAAACCAATACAATATTGTAAAGTAAAAAAAAATAAAATATATAAAAATAAAAATGATAAATAATAAGAACTTAAAAAAATAATAAGCTGATTTTTTTCATAGACTATCTTAGATAGCACTTTAATAGACTATATTTTGAAAACCAGGTGGATGCTTCATACCTTAGACGTCTTAACAGGATATGAATTTGCTTTATGAGAGGAACCTGAGAGAAAAAGTGTTCAGGTCGTGTAAGCCAGGATGAGCAAAGAAGCATTCTTGTCATCATTGTAAGCAGAGAGACCCCATCTCACTTTTCCCAATTGAGCTCAAAGCTGGTTACGTAAGCTGGCCTTTTTCAAGCCCTTTATCTCCTCAGACACAAATGCTTGAAGAGTCTCTTGTTTTGGGTCCCAGAGTAAAATCCTGCCATAGTTTAGAGCCTTGGAGGGAAGGTGGAAGAGAGTCAGAGGAAAGGGAGGAATATCACAGACCAGTCTCCTCTCTCCTGGTGACGTCATTTGTGTAAATCTAATGGAAACAGCTAAAGGAAGAGAAATTGCCTGCATGTTGCAATCTTACAAAGAATAAAACGTTTTCTAAAAATCTGAAGTAGAATGATGATTATTCCCTGACAAGGAACTCTTACCATTGCTTAGATGGTTATTTAGTCTTTGATCCTAAATTCCAGAGTTTTAAAGGAGGCCTTAAATGTGGTTCTTGTGATTTTTCAGTTCAATTCAGTAACCATTTTGAAACAGCCTGTGACCAGTGATTTTCAGTGCTTTAGAAGCATATTGGCTGTTTGCTCAACAATGTGCAAATGTAGCTCCCCTTATAATGTCTTTTTAATTTTGGATTCTACTTAGGGGTACATCTTTTTTTGATGGCCTACCATGTGTTTTCTGCATCCATTTCTCTCTTACAAGACTTAAAACTAAGACAATAGGGAAAGACGATGTGGGAGGTGCTCCGAGTGACATTCTTCTTCATGGCTGGAGTGAAGAAATATCTATATTCATTTTCCTTCTCAGGCTTTTGTGAAATGATGAGGAACAGAACAGCTCTAAGGCCAGGCAGGAATTGAACGTGGTGATTCTGACCAGTTCCCAGGCACTTGTGGAAGAATCAAGTCTCCTCTTATTCCTACACGTGTGCATCCCCTTGTTCTGCCCCCTTCCTTTAAAAGAGCCAGTTGGGCTCTTCTCTGCTGCTCATATTTTATGTCCTCACTTACTAGAGCCTTCCATAAGAAACTTAAATGGCCTACATGAGCTTATGTACAAGATTCTCTCTTAAACACAGAATGAAAGAAAAGAAAGAAAACAAGTCACTCAGTCATGTCCAACTCTTTGTGACCCCATGGACTGTAGCCTGCCAGGCTTCTCCATCCATGGGATTTTCCAAGCAAAAACATTGGAGTGGGCTGCCATTTCCTTCTCCAGGGGATCTACCCAACCCAGGAATTGAACCCGGATCTCCCGTATTGCAGGCAGACTCTTAACATCTGAGCCACAAGAAGAGGGATGCATTTCCAGAGTAATTTACCTGTGGCTCCTCCTAAAATAGATGAATAAAAGGAGCTATTAAATTAAAATAATATTATTATGACACAGGTCACAGTGGGTTTTAGGTCCTCCTGGCTTTGAAGTTAGTAACGAGGCTCTCTGAGGTGTTCTGTGCTGATGTACAGGTGAGAGAATGTGGGACCAGCTGGTGCAGGATCACAGAATCTCTCTCCATGGACAGAGGAGCCACAGGCCCCAGGAGCTGACTTCTCTTTGCATGTGTGGGGATGTTCATTCACACCTATTGAGAGAGTCCCCATCCTAGAATACTGTTTTACCAAATGGAGAAAATATCCTAGTTTATTCTTCATTGCAATGTGAAAATAGTTCACAATTTTGCTTTGAGGCACAAACCTCAACTAATCATGCTTTTGATGTTTCCCAGCATCACAGCAGGATTGACAGTTAATTTATGTAGATCTTGATGTAAAGTTTCTCAAATAATTATATCATCATTGTGTGTGTGTGTTTAAGTAGATATTCATTACCAGGAAGGTATTTAAAACAAACAAACAAACAGATCTTCCTTTCTATTCTTCAGTTTCTTTCTTAATATGAAAAAGCTTCTTCAACACTACCTTCTGTTAGTGTTCAATAGTCCAGAGGATATTTTGTAGCATGCTTTGTACAATGGAAAATTATTTTAGAGATACTATTTTGTAAATATACATTTGAAACCTTATTATTAATGATCACAGTGAATTTTGATATTTTATATTTTATTTCTGTCCTATAAGCACTGGAATAAAATGAAAAGAGGTTAAAGTAAAAACATTCACTATTTTGTTGCATTTAGGAACCTGTTTTATTTACTGGAACAATGAGGAAAAATCTGGATCCCTTTAATGAGCATATGGATGTGGAACTGTGGAAAGTCTTAGAAGAGGTAATTTATTAAATGTAATGTGTAAGTATGAGTATATGTGTATATACATTTTTAACATTGCAGTTAATTAAAGGGAGCTTATCAGTTTAACTGACTTTGTTTACCTCCTAGGAAAATTCTGATGACATGAGTGCACTTAAAATGTGTGTATTGATGATGGTGATGAAAACCAACAATATAATGCTTCATGTTTCTATTTTTGCTTTTTCCCTAATACTGTGAGCAACTAGATACATTATCTTGTCCTTAGCAGAACACTAAATTAGATGTTAAAGCTGTGGGATCAAATTCCACTAGTGACCTGGTGAATTAATTACCCTAATTACCCTCCAATGTTCATTTTATTCCTCTGGTCTTAGGAAACATCCATGATGTGGAGACAATAGTAGTTTTTCATTATTTACTTAAAAATGTGACAGATTATACCAATAAAATGCTATGCAGTTTCACAGGAAAGTGTTTATAAAGATAGAATATATAACTGGAATGTGCTAATGATTATTTATTGGTGATTATGCCATTTTAATGCTGTAGCATGAATGCAGCTAACAGAACCCTAGAGTGTTTGCTTACTTTTTACGTGGACAGGTTCATTTCTAGAGAATTTTCTGTTATTTGTATCATGTTCCCCCTTTCCCCACTTCTTTGAATTTCCTTACCATTGAATGAAAAAAAAAATTGACTATTAAGTTTCCATTGCCTTGTGTATTTTAATACAAAGTACTTTGTATATTTTCCCTTGTTTTACAAATCAGTTCTACTGATGGCAGAAAGTCTAGATATCTAAACAGTAGACAGACTTCTAATTTCTCATAGAACCTAGCTCAGTCTTGTGCTTTTAAAAAATAAGCATGTGCATTCTTATACACTAACAATGAAAGGTCTGAGAGATTAAGAAAATAATCCCATTTACTATTGCAACAAAAAGAATAAAATACCTAAGAATAAACCCACCTAAGGAGGCAAAAGACCTGTACTCAGAACACTATAAGATACTGACAAGGGAAACCAAATACGACACAACCAGATGGAGGGATATACCATGTTCTTGGGCTGGAAGAATCAATATTGTGAAAATGACTATACTACCCAAAGCAATCTACAGGTTCAGTACAATCCCTATCAGAAAAATCCAATGACATTTTTCATAGAATTAGAGCCCAAAATTTTACAATTTGTATGGAAACACAAAAAACCTCAAATAGTCAAAGCACTCTTGAGAAAGAAAAATTAAGCTGGAGAAATCAGGTTCCCTGATTTAAGATACTGAGTTGGCCAAAAAGTTTGTTACATAAAATGTTATGGGAAAACCTAAATGAATTTTTTGGTCAACTCACTTCAGAGCTGCAGTACTCTAGATGTATGGCACTGGCACAAAGATAGAAACATAAATCAATGGAACAGGCTAGAGAGCCCAGAGATGAACTCACAGATAGTCACCAAATCTATAACAAAGGAGGCAAGAATGTGCAATGGAGAAAAGACGGTCTCTTCTCTTTTCAATGGAGAAAAGACAGTCTCTTCAAAAAGACAGCCTCTTCCCAGTTGCTGGGAAAACTGGACAGCTACATGTAAAAGAATGAAATGAGAATTCTCCCTAATACCATATACAGAAATAAACTCAAAATGATTTAAAGACTGAATGTAAGACCAGACACTATAATACTCTTAGAGGAAAATAGGAAAAATACTTTTTGACATGAAAAAATAACTGCTAGATGTTTTATTGATCTTTTCATTTCAGAGAAGTGCGGTGTATTTCTTTTAAAAACATTTCTATTGTGCAAATCTGAGTGACCAATTGTTCGTGATGTTTTGAGTTGTTGTGTGTGCCATTTAGAGTCACCCTTCCAGGGAAGCTCTGAAACCTGTAATATGTAGGCGAGCCTTGACTGTGAGCAGGCAGATTTGGAGGTCTGACAATTTCCATCCAGTAATTCTGGTTTCTGAAGAATGTAAGCACACAGTCTTTACACACCCACCCTGCTTTCCAGCAACTGTGGGGATTTTATTTTCCTAAGTTGGGCCAATTGCTTTACTTTTTCCTGCCTGAAAAGAATTACACCTCTGATTTCATTTAAGTTTGTGAGTCTTTTACAGTGCAATTCTAAAGAGAAGAGGTGGGGAGATTAGTTAACCATCAAATGTGAAAAAAAAAGAGAGGATGATCTGCTGATCTTGAACTCACAGGACTATTTAATGGTGAAATTATGACATCTTAAAAAAAAAAGGAAGTACTAGTTAATTATTTTCCTATTTGTTTCCAAGTTTGAGATCTTTTTTTCATGGATTCTCAGGTAGCAAAATTAGTCTAGAATTTCAGAACATATTGTTCCATGGACAAAGGGTCAATGCTAATCTAAATTCTAAAAATGATGAGGTGGTACAAGTGGTAGATAATACTAAGATCTACCCTTATTTAAAGTACATTTGGAGGTTTCTATAAAAATAAATAAATATGAGTTTATTTCAAAAGTGAAGTGTGTGGTTTAGATGTATTGCTTCTGGGATTGACCATGTTAGCTTTAGTGATAATGCTTGGAGAAATCATCCCATCATTGTGTTTCTCTAGGAATTGCTTCTTTATGACTGTTTTAAAGAAAACCTACCAGATCTTTCATTGAAAAACATACAAATGTGATAAATCATTCCTAGAGAAAAAGAATAATGGGATGATTAATCACTCTAAGTGCATGCATGTGCATGCTCAGTCATGTCTGACTCTTTGCGACCCCCCATGTAACTATACTCCGCCAGAAACATCTGTCCATGGAGTTTTCCAGACAAGAAATACTGGAGTGGATGGCCATTTCCTATTCCAGAGAATCTTCCCAAACCAGGAATCAAACTCACGTATCTTGCATCTCCTGCACTGGCAGGAGGATTCTTTATCCCTGCACCACCTGGGAAGCCCATCACTCTAAGAGGTATCACTAAACCAGTGAGATCAATTTTTAAGTGAAATCAAAACCCTAGGTACTAGTTTATAAATGATGCCAAACTGGACATGTGAACCCAAACTCACAGAGTTGGCCTGAGAGTGAGTAGGAGGAAACCACTATGTTTCCTCTTTTAAAGTCCTCTAGTTCTATTTCTTCCTTCTTCCTTGGGAGAGGTGGACATTCAGAAGGGATACAGTCCTGTGGATGCTGCCTGTCTCATCTTGGTTACTTTTCAAAATATGCTGAAAATACATTTTTCATATACTGAAAACTAAATAACTTACTATAAACTGACAAAAATTCATCAGAAATTAGTGCTGATTGGGGTGCAAAGGCAACTCCACAAATGTAACAGGACTGTACCTGAAAATGAAGCACTTTATCAAAGGTTAAAAGATCACAGTAGATAAAACTCTCAAAATGAATCATTGAAGTCTTGCTTCTAAAAACAAAAACAAAACAGCTTAGATTCTAGGATATGGAATTAAGTATATGGGCTATTACATCAAAACTGGGAAGAAAGCATACAGTCGAATGGTCAACACTGATAGTATCTTTATTAGGACAGAAGTATGTCTCATATGTCCATATAGTCAAAACTATGGTGTTTCCAGTAGTCACGGATGGATGTGAAAGTTGGACCATAAGGAAGGCTGAATTGATGCTTTTGAACTGTGGTGCTGGAGAAGACTCTTGAGAGTCCCATGGAGAGCAAGGAGATCAAACCAGTGAATCCTAAAGGAAATCAACTCAATATATATTGGAAGGACTGCTGCTGAAGCTAAAGCTGCAATACTTTGGCCACCTGATGCAAAGAGCTGACTCATTGGAAAATACCCTGATGCTGGGAAATATTGAGGGCAGGAGGAGGAGAGGGAGACAGGATGAGATGGTTCGATGATATCATCAGCTCAATGGGCATTAGTTTTTTTTTTTTTAATTTTATTTTTAAACTTTACAATATTGTATTAGTTTTGCCAAATATCGAAATGAATCCACCACAGGTATACATGTGTTCCCCATCCTGAACCCTCCTCCCCCCTCCCTCCCCATACCATCCCTCTGGGTCGTCCCAGTGCACCAGCCCCAAGCATCCAGTAAGGAGATGGTGAAGGACAGGGAAGCCTGGTGTGCTACAGTCTGACAAATAGTTGGACATGACTGAGCGACTGAACAACAGAATGTCTCATCACAGAGGAAAACCAAGATACAGAAATCTGGGCATCAGCAGCACGTGCATTAGGAATCACGTGGATCAGTCCTTGCTGTGGGACAGTTTATATGTCCATTTCCTGGGGCCTTATGTTTTGGTGAAGGGGCTCTCCCTCAATTTCTTTTACTGCTGGTCCTGCTCTAGTAAAACCTCTTCCCTGTCGGTTTATTGCATTTCCCTGTCTCATTCTAGCCCACACCAGCCTTTCTTTTTGAAAAGTAAGAAGGTTCCACAAAATATAGAAACTATCTGACATCTATGTTGACTGCCTGTGAGGGGTGCTGGTGCCTGGTTGGTATATACAGTACATTTAGTAGATTATTTTGAAAATGTTTAAGGTGATAGAGTGCCTTACATTTCAGTTTATTATTTTTCAATTTTGCTATATTCTATTTTTTCCCAAGTTCAAAAACAATCTGAAGTATTCTGTACTGAGATTATAGTTTTTTATTTATTTTTTAATTGAAGGAAAATTGCTGTACAGAATTTTGTTGTTTTCTGTCAAACATCAACAAGAATTAACCATAGGTACACCCATGTCCTATCCCTCCTGGACCTCATTCCCATCTCCTTCCCCATCCCATCCTTCTAGATTGTTATAGAGCCCCTGTTTTAATTCCTTGAGTCATAATATTATTTGATCCATTTTCCTTAAATAATAACTTTTTCAGTGCTTTCCACTGTTTAAAGTGTGATGTTATGATATCTTGGAGCCAGTTAATTGTTATAACAATACATTCCTTTTACACTTATTCTTAATAAGAAAATAGTGTTATATAAAATTATTTATCTATATGGATTTATTTTCTAATTTATAGGAACGGACATGTCACACAAGGAGATTCACTTATGCCTTCATTCATACAGCCAACAAATATCTTCTGAGAGCTTGTTAGACAGGCAGTGTTACAGATTCTGGGGCTATCACAGTCATCAAGAGACAAAGTCTCTGCCCTGTTGGAGCTTAAATTCTCTTGGAGAAGATGGAAAACAAGCCTGTGCATATGTAACAAGGTCTCAATGCTGATACATGCAAAGGAAGAAAATGGAGCAGAACGTGAAGAGGTACTGCTGCTGCTGCTGCTAAGTCGCTTCAGTCGTATCCGACTCTGTGCGACCCCATAGATGGCAGCCCACCAGGCTCTGCCATCCCTGGGATTCTCCAGGCAAGAACACTGGAGTGGGTTGCCATTTCCTTCTCCAGTGTCTGAAAGTGAAATGTGAAAGTGAAGTCGCTCAGTCGTGTCTGACTCTTCGAGACCCCATGGACTGCAGCCCACCAGGCTCCTCCGTCCATAGGATTTTCCAGGCAAGAATACTGGAGTGGGTTGCCATTGCCTTCTCTGGAAGAGGTGCTAGCTGAGGGCATTACTAATATTGGGCAATATCTATTGATCTGTTATAAATTCTACATGTACTGATTCATTTTATACTCTATCAATGTTAGGAGGTTGTTACTGTTGTTCAGTTGCCCAGTTGTGTCTGACTCTTTGCTACCCCATGGACTGCAGCACGCCAGGCCTTCCTGGCCCTCACCATCTCCTGGAGTTTGCCCAAGTTCATGTTCATTGCATCAGTGAAGCCATTCAGCCTTGTCATCCTCTGACACTCTCTTCTTCTTCTGCCCTCAATCTTTCCCAGCATCAGGGACTTTTCCAGTGAGTTGTCTGATGGCCAGAAGACTGGAGCTTCATCTTCGGCGTCAGTTCTTCCAGTAAATATTCAGACTTGATCTCCCTTAAGATTGACTGGTTTGATCTCCTTGCTATCCAAGGGACTTTCAGAAATCTTCTCCAGCACCACACTGAAGGAATCAATTCTTTCGCATTCTGCCTTCTTTGTGGTCCAGTTCTCACAACCATATGTGACCACTGGGAAGACCATAGCCTTCACTATATGGATCTTGGTTGGCACAGTAATGTCTCTGCTTTTCAACACACTGTCTAGGTTTGTCATCATTTTCCAGCCAAGAAGCAATCATCTTCTGATTTCATGGGTGTAGTCACCATCTGTAGTGATTTTGGAGCCAAAGAAAGGGAAATCTGTCACTACTTCCACTTTTTCCCCTTCTATTTACCATGCAGTAATGGGATGTGATGCCATGATCTTAGTTTTTTTTTGTTTTTTTTTCTTTTTCTTTTTTTAGTATTTAGTCTTAAGCCTGCTCTTTCACTCTCTTCCTTCACCCTCATCAAGAGGCTCTTTAGTTCTTCGCTTTCTGCCATTAGAGTGGTATTATCTGCATATCTGAGGTTATTGATGTTTCTCTAGCCTGTCTTGATTCAGGCTTGTAACTTATCCAGCCCGGCATTCTTCATGATTTGCTCAGCATGTAGGTTAAGCAAACAGGGTGACAACAGACAGCCCTGTCGTACTCCTTTCTCTATCTTGAACCAATCAGTTATTCCATACAGGGTTCTAACTGTTGCTTCTTGACCCACATACAGGCTTCTCAGGAGACAGGTAAGATGGTTTGATAGTCCCATCTCTCTAAGAGCTTTCCACAGTTTGTCATAATCTACACGTCAAAGACTTTAACATAGTTGATTAAACAAAGATAAATGTTTCTGTGAAATTCCCTTGCTTCCTCTATAATCCAGTGAATGTTGGCAATTTGATCTCTAGTTCCTCTTCCTTTTCTAAATCCATCTTAGACATCTGGAAGTTCTTGATTCACATAATGATGAAGCCTAGCATGGATGATTTTAAACATGACCTTACCAGCTTGGGAAATGAGTACAATTGATGGCTGGCACATTCTTGGTACTACCCTTCTTGGGAATTAGGATGAGGATTGACCTTTTTCAGTCCTGTGGCCACTGCTGAGTCTTACAGATTTGCCAACATAATGAATGCAAAATCTTGATGGCATCGTCCTTTAGAGATTTGAATAGTTCTTCTGGAATTCCATTGCGTCCATTAGCTTTATTAACAGCAGTGCTTCTTAAGGCCCACTTGACTTTGCACTCCAGAATGTCTGGATCTGGGTGACTAACCACGCCATTGTAGTAATCCAGTTCACTAAGATTTTTTTTTTATTTATAGTTCTTTGGTGTATTCTTTCCACCTCTTCTTGATCTCTTTAGCATTTACTAGGTCTCTGCCATTTTTATCCTTTATCGTGATCATCTTTGGGCAGAATGCTCCCTTGATGTTTCCAGTTTTCCTGAAGACATCTCTAGTCTTTCCCCTTTTGTTGTTTTCTTGTGTTATTAAGCTTTGTTCATTGAAGAAGGCCTTCTTATCTCTCCTACCTATTCTTCAAAGCTCTGTGTTTAATCTGATGTACCTTTCCCTCTCTCCCTTGTTTTTCACCTCTTTTCGTTCTTCTGCTATTCAGAAAGCCTCCTCAGATAACCACTTTGCCTTCTTGCTTTTCTTTTTCTTTGGGATGGTTTGTTTGCCACCTCCTGCACAATATTATGTACCTCTGTCAATAGTTCTTCAGGCACACTGTTATCTAGATCTAGTCCCTTGAATCTATTTGTTATCTCTACTGCAAATTCGTACAGGATTTGATTTAAGTCATAAATGTCTGTCTAGTGTTTTTCATGGTTTTCTTTAGTTTAAGCCTGAATTTTGCTATGGGAGGTTGGTGATCTGAGCCACAGTCAGCTCCCAGTCTTGTTTTTGCTCATTGTATATAGCTTCTTCATCTTCCGCTACAAAGAATGTAATTTTGATTTCAGTATTGACCATTTGGTGATGCCCATGTGTAAAGTTGTCTGTTGTGTTGTTGAAAAAGAGTATTTTTTTTTTTATGACTAGTGCATTCTCTTGGCAGAATTCAGTCAACCTTTGCCTGCTTCATTTTGTTCTCCCAGGCCAAACTTGCCTGTTACTCAAGGTATATTTTGACTTCCTACTTCTGCATTCCAATCTCTGATGATGAATAGAATATCTTTTTTAGGTGTTAGTTCTAGGAGGTCTTGGAGAAGGCAATGGCACCCCACTCCAGTACTCTTGCCTGGAAAATCTCATGGGCAGAGGAGCCTGGTAGGCTGCAGTCCATGGGGTCGCTAAGAGTTGGGCATGACTGAGCGACTTCACTTTCACTTTTCACTTTCATGCATTGGAGAAGGAAATGGCAACCCACTCCAGTGTTCTTGCCTGGAGAATCTCAGGGACAGGGGAGCCTGGTAGGCTGCCGTCTATGGGGTTGCACAGAGTTGGACACGACTGAAGCGACTTAGCAGCTAGGAGGTCTTCTAGGTCTTCACAGAACTGATCAACTTCAGCTTTTTCAACTTTGGTAGTAGGGACATAGACTTTGATTACTGTGATGTTGAATGGCTTGCCTTGAAAACAAACTGAGATCATTCTCTCATTTTTGAGGTTGCACCCAAGTACTGTGTTTCAGACTTTTGTTGATTATGAGGGTTACTTTGTGTCTTCTATGGGATTCTTGCCCACAGTAGTAAATATAATGGCTATTTGAATTCAATTCGCCCATTCTCAACCATTTTAGTTCGCTGATTCCTAGGATGTCATTGTTTATTCTTACCATCTCCTGCTTGACCATGTCTGATTTTCCTTGATTCATGGACCTAACATTTCAGGTTCCTATACAATACTGTTCTTTGCACCATTTTATTTTACTTTCATCAACAGACACATCAACAACTGAGCATCATATTTGCTTTGGCCAAGCTGCTTCATTCATTCTGGGGCTATTGGTAATTCTTCTCCACTCTTCCCCAGTAGCATACTGGAAGCATTAGTAATAATGGGCAATATCTATTGATCTGCTGTAAATTCTACATGTACTGATTTATTTTGTACTCTATCAATGTTATGAGGTACCCACCTTTATAATTATGGTATTATAGTCTGAGAATTTAAGAAGCTAAGGCAGAGTAAGTTTAGTAACTTGCCCAGTTGGCAGAGCTAGGTAGGACTTATGCCCAGGCTGCCTGTCTTTAATCCTCCATTTTTTTTTTTTTTTTTGCTGTGCTAGTTCTTCATTGCTGCTTGCAGACTTTCTCTGCTGCTGCTGCTGCTTAGTCACTTCAGTCGTGTCTGACTCTGTGTGACCCCATGGACTGCAGCCTACCAGGCTCCTCCATCCATGGGATTCTCCAGGCAACAGTACTGGAGTGGGGTGACATTGCCTTCTCCCAGACTTTCTCTAGTTGCAGCAAATGGACTATTGCCAGGAGCCAGCATATTGCATATTGAGTGCATATTGCATATTGCATATTGAGTGCAGCACTTTCCACAGCATCATCTTTCAGGATCTGGAATAGCTCAACTAGAATTCTATCACTGCCGGGAACAGGAGCTCCGCCCATGGCAAAGGTCATGAGGAAGGAGGCTTGGCATACGCAAAGGTGGGATCGAGCCTCAGGAGTCCCCCTGGAAATTCTCAAGCATCTACCCCCAAAACCAGAGTCTGCCTACTTTCTGCTTTGTGCTTTCACCTACACCTCTGACTTTATGGGGGTCTGTCCCCCACTACCTCTCTCTGAAAAAAGAGTTAGCTTACAGCTCCAGTTAATAATTCCTGGGTGTGACAGTGTTTAACCTACAAACTCCTTTGGATATCCTCTAGCCTGCCTGAATAGGTTTTTCCGGCCACATGTGATTGTTCAGAGCTTCCCAACTGTGAGAGGCAGGAGATGTTCTAAACGGTCTAAACACAGATTCCTTTGAGTAGTTAAAAGATTGATTAGAAATTGTATTGGTGAAGGGTTTTTCACTTATTGGGCCAATGTTTGCTGCTAAGTCTCCATACTCCTTACCTACTGTGTCCTTGGCAGTGTATTGATTGATATAATGGGTGTATAGAAATGTAAGTAGTAGCCTCAATGTTTGTAACCTTGGACCCTTGAGTTAATTCTTTTCTTGATTGAGCCCACTTCACCTTTGCCCTATAGGAATGCAACTCTGTCCAATGCTTTTTTGGAGGCTGGCACCTGACTTTGGAATAATCACCTTTAGAGAAAAATAAGTTTCTTAAAATGTTAACAGGGCCTCCTGGCCAGAAGATGATGTAATTCACCTGAACTTTTGCATATGATAAGTTTGAAAGCCTGGCTTCGATTAGGACCAGGAACTGCTGTCCTTGCGTGACTCCACCCCTTCCCCCATTATCCTCTATGCACAACTTAAGGTATAAAAACTACTTTGGAAAATAAAGTGCGGGCCTTGTTCACCAAAACTTGGTCTCCCCATGTCACTCTCTCTCTCAAATTCTGGCTGAGTCTCCATCTGGAGCGCAGAACCCGCCATGCTTGCTAATTATGCCTGGGCTTCTAAGATCCGACCGGGGAGGCCTCAGTGTCTCCTCTCCTTCGGGAGAACGGAAGGATGCCTGCGGCCTACGTAAGTGGTGCAAACTTCTTGTCTTGAAGTTTTATTGGTCTCCCGCGTAAACCAAGCTACTCAGCCTCTTTTCTCCACTGAATTTTCCTACTGAGCTATCCTCATTCTATTACTCTTTATATCCTTAATTAACGTTTAATTAAGCAGTTATTTCCTGATCCTCGCCTACGCCGTCTCTCCTTCGAATACCCTGGATCAGCCGGGGCTGGACCCTGGCAGACTATCTCTTTATTGCAGTGCATGGGTTTCTCATTGCCATGGCTTCCCTTGTTGCGGCTCTTTAGCTCTAGAGACACAGACTTCAGTAGTTGCGACATGCAGGCTCTGTAGTTGAGGCTTGTGGGCTTTAGAATGTGGCCTCAGTAGTTGTGGCACATGGGTTTACTTACTCCATTCCATGTGGGATCTTCCTGAGCCAGGGATCGAACCCATGTTCCCTGCATTGGCAGGTGGATTCTTAACCACTGGACCACCAGGGAAGTACCAAGCCTCCAATTTTTTGTTTTAAAAATTTCAAATTACAGGAACATGAAAGGAATAATATGATGAACACATATACACCTTCACCTGGATTCATCAGCTATTATGTCTTCCTGTTTTTTCTTCCTCTCTTTTAAAAATCTATATTTTGATGAATTGTTTGTAAGTTGAAGAAATGTTTATTTAAAAGTTAGAATCACTTTTTTTAATTTAATTTTATTTTTTAACTTTATAATATTGTATTGGTTTTGCCATATATCAATATGAATCCACCACAGGTATACACATGTTCCCCATCCTGAACCCTCCTCCCTCCTCCCTCCCTGTACCATCCCTCTGAGTTGTCCCAGTGCACCAGCCCCAAGCATCCAGTATCCTTCATCAAACCTGGACTGGCGACTCGTTTCATATATGATATTATTCATGTTTCAATGCCATTCTCCCAAATCATCCCACCCTCTCCCTCTCCCACAGAGTCCACAAGACTGTTCTATACATCAGTGTCTCTTTTGCTGTCTCATATACAGGGTTATTGTTACCATCTTTCTGAATTCCATATATATGTGTTAGTATACTGTATTGGTGTTTTTCTTTCTGGCTTTAAACATATAAATATATACCTTGTGAGAACAGGACATTCTCTTATACGTCCTAATACAGTTATCTCAATCAATAAATTTAATAGTAATATTACACTGTTATCCAGGATATTTTCAGATTCACTAGTTATAATTCCTAGTTATTTTTGTTTACCCCTTCTACTATCCTTTTTCCCATTTTAATACTTAATTATAACTTGATTTTATGATTACACTACAGAAAACCTTTATATTCATATATTCTCATAGCCATCCCTGATTTATAAATGAAAACAGAGTCTCAGAAAACATCATTTTCTGAAAACATTTCCTCTAACAACCCTTTTTCCTCATAAAGTGGATATGGACAAAATCGAAGGAAAGTAGAAAACCAAATTAGTGATGAGATGTCATCCAAGTCAGGGGCAAGTGTGAGTCAGGATGTGTCTTAAGAAAGTCCAACCACTTGTACCACAGTCCAAGTCTTACACTTTAGATTGTGTGTACTTCTCAGGATAATGCTGCATAACAATACCATATTTAATTCTAACTCAGAATTCCCCTTTCTTGGGATTGGACTCCATCAATAGCACAATTCAGGTTTGCATTCATAGATGTGTTCCATCATTTAGGATACCTGAAAATAAAAAAATGAAAATACTCCTCACTAACCCTTGGTGTGTTATTATCTGACATTATAATGTGTCAGATAACTTATCGGCCATCACTCATCAATCTGTTGGTCTCTTAATTTGAAGTGTATTTTGTCTTTGTCCTTCAAGTATAGCCTGAGTTTGGTTCATGCTCTATAATATTTTTCCAAAGTAAATATTTATTTAATTGACCCCTACCACCAAACGTACTTTTCAAGTATCTGTGGTAGTCAAAAATTTGTTTTTCCTCTAATAAGTACAATTTTATGAAGATAGATTAATATAAACACCACCTATATCCATATTCTGGGGGAAATAAGGTGTTGTGTCTTATTTTCATATAATGAGTTTTCATATGAAACTCCGTGAATGAGTTTTCATTCACTGTAAGACATTTATGACACTGAGGAAAATGCATTTGATTGGTCCACTATTTATAGAATTAAACTTGGGAAAGAGTTGTTATCAAAATAGGCTCCAGTTGCCATTGTTTGAATTTGCATATTGTAAACTTCACCAAATGGTAAAGTGTTGGTAAGATTATATCTTCAGAGAAAAAGACTTACTGTAAATATTTTTAAAGTTTTTCTTTAGTGTACCAACTCCTATGCAAAGTGAACTTTGGGAAACTTGACTCAACCATAAAGATAATTTTAACTTTTCTGTTGAAACCACACTGGGAGAAATGGCTTCATTTTTTGAGAGACTTACTTAACTAATCCCTAGGCAGGGTTTCTGGTGTATATCCTATAGCAGGGATGGAGGACACTGAGATCTTTCTGTCCTTAGTTGACTCCACCATCTTTCTCAGTGAATGCTCATTGGAAAGAGCTCTTCCTATCACCCTGGCTGTACATGCAATATGTGTAAGAAGTCCTGAGGACATCAAAGCTCTAATGTCTAAGAGGTTTGTCTACTTTAGTAATAGTTTGCTTAGGAAAAATCATTCTTTCTGTACCTACAGGTGCAACTTAAAGAAGCCATTGAAGGTCTTCCTGGTAAAATGAATGCTGAATTAGCAGAATCCGGGTTGAACTTGAGTTCTGGACAGAGAGAATTGGTGTGTCTTGCTAGGGCTATCCTCAGAGAAAATCGAATATTGATTATTGACAAAGCCACATCGAATGTGGATCCAAGGTATGGAGCTGAGACCAGGAAACCTTGAATCTGACTTGTCAGTGTGGTAAATGGAAAACATTTAGTGATGCTTAGAAATGTTTCTAAGTGCTCTCTTAGTCCAATGGATATCTTTTGATAATATCAATTCCAGAAAACAAAGGAAAAACCAAGACATTTTGTATGGCATTAATGTTGTTATGAGGCATCCTGAGAGAGCTATATTCCTAAATCCAGCTCCTTATAGTTTCAAGCAATTTTGAGGGAATATTATTTTCCATCATTTTATGAAAAAGAGTAAATTTCTAAATAGATTTTTATACTTAGTTTTTTAGGAACAAGATTATATGTTAACATACTGATTTTTAGAAACATTATAAAAATATCATATATTTTTAAGTCAAATCTGCTTGTCATGTCTTTACTGAACTAAATTAACTTTTTTTAAATATAGAACTGATGAGTTAATACAAAAAACAATTCATGAGAAATTTGCCCAGTGCACTGTGCTAACCATCACACACAGTTTGAGCAACGTCATTGACTGTACACAGATAATGGTAAGACCCTCACCATTTTAGCTTTTTTCATTTATGTTAAGTTTTTCAGCATATCCATCCTTGTAAAACTTGATAGGAACCTCCAGTAATTTAATTTTCTCTTAGTTTCTCCTCTCATTCCTGAAAATTGTTGTTGTTCAGTCTCTCAGTTGTGTCCGACTCTCTGCGACCCCCTGGACTTTGGCATGCCAGGCCTCTCTTTCCTTCACTATGTCCCACAGTTTGTTCAAATTCATGTCTATTGAGTCAGTAATTCCATCCAAACATCTCGTCCTCTGTCATCCCCTCCTCCTCCTGCCTTCAAACTTTCCCAGCATCAGTGCCTTTTCCAATGAGTAGGCTCCTCACATCAGGTGGTCAATCTATTGGAGCTTAAACTTCAGCAGCAGTCATTCCAATGAATATTCAGGGTTAATTTCCTTTAGGATTTACTGGTTTTATCTTCTTGAAGTCCAAGGGACTCTCAAGAGTCTTCTCTAACACCACAGTTCAAAAGCATCAATTCTTCAGCACTCTGCTTTATGGTCCAATTCTCACATCTGTATTTGACTACTGGTAAAACCATATATTTGACTACGTGGACCTTTGTCAGTAAAGTAATGTCTCTGCTTTTTAATATGCTGTCTAGGTTGGTCATAGCTTTTCTTCCAAGGAGCAAGTGTCTTTTAATTTCATGACTGCAGTCATGGTCTGCAGTGATTTTGGAGCCCAAGAAAATAAAAGCTGTCACTATGTCCATTGCTTCTCCATCTATTTGCTATGATGTGTAGGATTAGATGCCATGATCTTAGTCTTTGGAATGTTGAGTTTTAAGCCAGCTTTTTCACTCTTCTCTTTCACCTTCATTCAGAGGTTTTCAGTTCCTCTTTGCTTTCTGCTATAAGGGTGGTGTCATCTGTGTCATATCTGTGGTTATTGATATTTCTCCCAGCAATCTTGATTCCAGCTTGTGCTTCATGCAGCCCAGCATTTTGCATGATGTTCTCTGCATATAAGTTAATTAAGTAGGGTGACAATATACAGCCTTGACATGCTCCTTTCCCAATTTTGAACCTTATTAGTATTGTTTGCTTTAGAAATACAGATGTACCTTGTTTTATTGCACTTCCCAGAACTGTATTTTTTACAATTTGAGAGCTTATCATGACCCTGCATTAAAGTCTATGGGCATCATTTTCCCAACAGTGTTTGCTCATTCCATGTCTCTGTCTCACCTTTTGGTAATTCTCACTATATGTCAAACTTTTCCACAATCGTTATAGCTGCTCTATAATTCTAGTTACTCTATAATTTCACAAACTATGGAAAACTCTTAAAGAGATAAGAATACTAGACCACCTTACCTGCCTCATGAGAAATCTGTATGCAGATCAAAAAGCAACAGTTAGAACTGGACATGGAACAACAGACTGGTTCCAAATAGGAAAAGGAGTATTTCAGGCTGTATATTGTCACCCTGCTTATTTAACTTATATGCAGAGTACATCATGAGAAACGCTGGGCTGGAAGAAGCACAAGCTGGAATCAAGATTGCCGGGAGAAATATCGATAACCTCAGATATGCATATGACACCACACTTATGGCAGAAAGTGAAGAACTAAAAAGCCTCTTGATGAAAGTGAAAGAGGAGAGTGAAAAAGTTGGCTTAAAACTCAACATTCAGAAAATTAAAATCATGGCATCTGATCCCATCACTTCATGGCAAATAGATAGGGAACAGTGGAAACAGTAACAGAATTTTTGGGCTCCAAAATCACTGCAGGTGGTGATTGCAGCCATGAAATTAAAAGACGCTTGCTCCTTGGAAGGAAAGTTATGACCAACCTAGACAGCATATTAAAAAGCAGAGACATTACTTTACCAACAAAGGTCCGCCTAGTCAAAGTTATGGTTTTTCCAGTAGTCATGTACGGATGTGAAAGTTGGACTGTAAAGAAAGCAGAATGCTGAAGAATGGATGCTTTTGAACTATGGTGTTGGAGAAGACTGTTGAGAGTCCCCATGACTTCAAGGAGATCCAGCCAGTCCATTCTAAAGGAGATCAGTCCTGAATATTAGTTGCAAGGACTGATGCTGAAGCTGAAACTCCAATACTTTGGCCACCTGATGTGAAGAACTGACTCATTGGAAAAGACCATGATGTTGGGAAAGATTGAAGACGGGAGAAGAAGGGGATAGCAGAGGATGACATGATTGGATGGCATCACCGACTTGCTGGACATGAGTTTGAGTAAACTCTGGGAGTTGGTGATAGTCAGGGAGGGCTGGTGTGCTGCAGTCCATGGGTTGAAAAGAGTTGGACACAACTGAGTGACTGAACTGAGACAGATTCAGGTATTTTTGAACTCTTTAGTGAAAGCTGCCCTTAGCAATGATTCACAGTAGTAAACAAAAGATTAACAGGAAAATGGCCTTTATGCCACTTAATAAATGTTTCCAATTAAATACAAAGGATGAAATTAGCTGCAGTATCTAGATGTGGAAAAACAACCCATGTCTTGTTTAGCGTTCCAGCATATTCTCTTCTTTTTTAAAAAATTAATCTTATTTATTATTTTTCCCTGTGCTGGGTCTTCCTTGCTGTGTGGTCTTTTCTCTAGTTGCAGGGAGTGGGAGCTACTCTTCATTGCAGTATGCAGTCTTCTCATTGCATGGCTTCTCTTGCTGCAGAACACAGGCTCTATGTATGTGGGCTCAGTAGTTGTGGCTCCCAGGCTCTAGAGCATAGGGTCTATAGTTATGGAGCATGGTCTTTGTTGCTCTGTGACACGTGGGATCTTCTTGGACCATGGATCAAATTCATGACTCCTGCAATGGCAGGCAGATTCTTTTACCACTGAGCCACCAGGGAAGCCCATCCAGCATATTCTCTTAAGATACATTTACTCTAAATATGACCTAAATGAATTAAATACCACTGAACATCAAAACTATTTTTAAAGTTGTATCATTTGGGCCGGTTGTTTCGGACAACTTTTTCCCCTCCAGAACCATTAACCAAAGTCACTAGTAAGCAGGAAGAGTTGAGAGCCCCTTCTTCTCTCTTTCAGTTTCAAATTAGCAGACTTACTAATGAGCAATAAAAGGGGTAAAAGGCAGGCAGCTGAGGAAAGAAAGGGGAAGAAAGATAGTTTGTGAAAACAGATTCAGATCCTAGGCAGTTCATGTTGGGCTGGCCCTGTGTGCTCTGCAGGCCATAATCACAGGAATTTGAAGCTCAATTTCTTACTTGCTTCTTTAGTCTTATCCAAAGAGAAAACTGGTTTTTATAAATTTCTTCTGTGCAGAGCAGTCCTGCAAAAGCTGCTTATGTACCAGATCTTTTTTCGAGGCTTTCACTTGGAAAAATAAACTACACCACATCCAACTTCAAGAAGCATCTCAACCTCTCAAACAAGGGATTCTGCTCCTCTTAGCAGCTGACATAATCCAGGACCCTAAAGAAATCCCAGAAGCACTTACTCTTTTCCTCAAATATTGCTTGAATTTCCAAATCAACTTGGCCATTAAAATGTCAGGGCACTGCCCTTTCATTTGTATGACATCAACCTACTTTTTAGATAAATGGACTTTGATTTTCTTGAATCAAGTTATTTTCCAACTCTGTGTATCTGTATAAATTGCTTGAAAGCTCAGAGCCTGAGAGCTAAGAGCACTAGGTAAAGATAATAACACCAAATGCCCTGGGCAGAATATAAGATGCTACTGAGTGCCAGTAATCCTATTCTAAAACTTCTGTTTTCTTCCTTTCCTATAACATTATAATATTAAAAGGTCGGCTTAGGCCTTTGCCTAGTCAAACAAGATAATCAAGCCATTTAAACACCAGCCAGTCCTACCATCTAAACAGATTCTCTCTATTCTCCTTGTGTTGCCTCTTTTTAAAATACTGTCTGAGTTATAATATGTTACTGAGAAACCTTGTGCATTAATGGGTTTGTTTCTGCTGATTAACAGGTTTTGGATTCAGGGAGACTGGAAGAAGATGATGAACCATTTGTTTTGCTGCAAAATAGAGACAGTCTGTTTTACAAGAAGGTGCAACAACTGGGCGAGGTGGAGGCTGCTGCCTTCATTGAAAGGGCAAAACAGGTGAGCCTGCTGCAGGAAGTTATAGTTAAAGTTCATCTCCAGGGTTCATCCTTCACATGAGTTCCACCAGGGGTCTGATAACAAGCACTCTGTGCCCTTATAAGACCCCAGAGATGAAGCTTCATGACTTGGTCTTAACAACACATGGCAAATAGAAGGCAGGTCTGCTGAGAATCTGCAGCAGTGCTGTGAGTGGGGTCAGGATGTGTGCTCTTCTGTGTGACCACACCTGTGCCTGAGAGAGAGATGTCAAATTGGACTTTCCATATTTTGGACCCTGGATTCAGATTCTCATAGAGAACAGAACACTCATTTTGCAGACCCTTTACGTTCATTCTGATTGCTGTCAAAGAATATCCAGGAAATTTGAGAGTTTAAGGAAAATTTTGGAATATTTTGGTTCTAAGAAGATCTTCCAGGGAAAGGTGTAGGCCTGTTCTGTTTTCTAATCTGTAAAGAAAATGCCAACCCAATACTGTCACTTTCTCCCTAATTCTTTGTTGTTTAGAATTAGGTCCATTTGCCTCCCATGCTTCCTCTACCTTCTAGAAGATGTAATTGTCATCAGGACAAATCAAGAACTTACAATAGCTTCACACTGTAGTCTGAATGATGCTTGAAGGTTTACAAAGCACTTTCACAGAGATGAGGTGTATGAAGCACTAAGCTCTGTGCATGGGTAACATTCAGGTCACATGACATCTTCCTAACAATGGTGAGATGGTAACTGGGGTCTGGTTTAGGAGACTTAGCCATTGTCATACAGCCATCTGTAATTTGAAACAAGGTGGGAGTGGGAATAGGGTTGATGAGAAGATGGAGGGAGAGAAGGAAGGTCTGGTCTTCTTGACCCTTATCATGCATGGCTTGGGATGGGATGAGACTTCCAGCTGCCTGTGGTGAGGTTTCCCATTGAAAATTTATCGCTGTTAAATTATGGATATATTTTCCCTTTTTCATACTTTTCTGCATTTCCTAGATTTTCATTTGTAAGTAAAAGAAGTTTACTAAAATATTTCTTAAAGAAAACATGTCCCAATATCTTAAGTACTTCTATATGAAAGCTTTATATGAAATGTTGTCTAAGTTCCCTCTATCACTGTCTCATCTCAGTCCTCCTTAGAAATGAGGAAATGCCAAGCAGGACCTTCCACTGTTCACAGGTAGGAAATTGCCTGGGTCGCAGAGCTGGCTGAAGAGGTGGCGGAATTGGAGTTCATACTTAGGCTTAGGGACAAGGAATTCTGTGTTCTGAACTTTTCATAAGTACTTATATTGTGTGCAAATGTTGAGAAGCTGAACAAAGAACTCTGTATTTTTCTGCCTGAAATTCACAAAGTGCTTTCATCTACTAGAGTATCTCCCAGTCAGAGCTTCCCTTCTGAGATCAAGAGACCCAGGAACCTCCCAAACCCTTTTGCGCTTTTGACCTCATGCATTTCACACCAAAAAGAGTTGTACCCACCTATGTGTCAAAGTCTTCATTTAGAAACTATATTATCATTATATATTATTAAGCCATTGAGTAATGAGAAATAGATCACAGAACTTTAGATAGGTCCAGATATCATAAGATAATAGGATTCAACACCCTCATTTTAAGGTGCGGAAACTAAGGCCCTTTAGAAAGAAGGTTCAGTTCAGTTCAGTCACTCAGTCATGTGCAACTCTTTGCGATCCCATGAATCGCAGCACGCCAGGCCTCCCTGTCCATCACCATCTCCCGGAGTTCACTCAAACTCACGTCCATTGAGTTGGTGATGCCATCCAGCCATCTCATTCTCTGTCGTCCCCTTCTCCTCCTGCCCCCAATCCCTCCCAGCATCAGAGTCTTTTCCAATGAGTCAACTCTTCACATGAGGTGGCCAAAGTACTGGAGTTTCAGCTTTAGCATCAGTCCTTCCAAAGAACACCCAGGAGCTGATCTCCTTTAGAATGGACTGGTTGGATCTCCTTGCAGTCCAAGGGACTCTCAAGAGTCTTCTCCAACACCACAGTTCAAAAGCATCAATTCTTTGGCACTCAGCTTTCTTCACAGTCCAACTCTCACATCCATACATGACCACTGGAAAAACCATAGCCTTGACTAGACGGACCTTTGTTGGCAAAGTAATGTCTCTGCTGCTCAATATGCTATCTAGGTTGGTCATAACTTTTCTTCCAAGGAGTAAGCGTCTTTTAATTTCATGGCTGCAGTCACCATCTGCAGTGATTTTAGAGGCCACCCCCCCTGCAAAAAGTAAAGTCTGACACTGTTTCCACTGTTTCCCCATCTATTTCCCATGAAGTGATGGGACCAGATGCCATGATCTTCGTTTTCTGAATGTTGAGTTTTAAGCCAAATTTTTCACTCTCCTCTTTCACCTTCATCAAGAGGCTTTTTAGTTCCTTTTCACTTTCTGCCATAAGGGCGGTGTCATATGCATATCTGAGGTTATTGATATTTCTCCCGACAATCTTGATTCCAGCTTGTGCTTCTTCCAGCCCAGCATTTCTCATGATGTACTGCATATAAGTTAAATAAGCAGGGTGACAATATACAGCCTTGAAATACTCCTTTTCCTATTTGGAACCAGTCTGTTGTTCCATGTCCAGTTCTAACTGTTGCTTCCTGACCTGCATATAGGTTTCTCAAGAGGCAGATCAGGTGGTCTGGTATTCCCATCTCTTGAAGAATTTTCCACAGTTTCCCTATGTATATAACTAGTGTTAAGCTGGTTTGCAGCAGGTACAGAATTAGAAATCTGTTCTTTCAGTGAATGTTTTAAATCAAGTTTAACATACATATGGAAGCAGACATAGGTCACAGAATTAGAAATCTTGCGATTCCTGGTCTAGTAATCCTGCACCTACTCTAACGATATTAATGGTAAGTTACATTTGTAAAGTTCTTTATCATTTCTTTTACATTGTTCTCACATATATGATTTCACTTAATCTCATGATGGTCCATTTTTATTCATGTCATGGATGAGGAGATTGGGTCCAGGGCTCACCTAAGGTCACAGAGCTGATTCAGGGTGCACAAAGGGGGAATTGCTGGGGGAGACTGAGTGCCACCTTAGGTACTATGTTCTGTGTTGAGTCTGAGAACACTGCTCCTTTCACATAGTAGCCAAGGTGGGGCCATCACCCAAGTTCACAGAGTGGCAGAACCTCAATCTTGGATTTCAGTCCTACACCTGGGTCAGGTCACCTATACAGAAAGGCATTTCTTGATTCCCATTCCAGTGGAATATTTTCTTGGCATTATTTCTGCATACTCTGCATCCTTTAGGTAAGCTGTCAGATTATCAATTTTTTGAATTTGCAAGCATCAGATACCAATGCATTTTTCAGAGTTAGAACACTAGAAGCATTAGCCTAAATCAGCAAGCTTTTCACTCTAATAGAACAGGATTCATTCATTTGAAAAGAAAACTCAACGTCTGGGAAAAGGTGCTTCCAAGTCACATTTTTTTAAAAATGGATAGGTCAGCTGAGCTGATCACTGTTTAATTGACCCTTTCAGATGATCTGATGGTCTATGAAATAGTAGAGAAAGTACTTTTAAGATACATAAAGCTGAAGGGGGCATTAGTTTGCTAGGGCTGCCATACAAAGACCACAGAGTAGGTGACTTAAACAGCAGAAATGTTTTTCCTCACAGCTCTGGGGGCTGGAAGTCTGAGGTCAAGGTGTCAGTAGGGTTGGTTTCCTCTGAGGTCTCTCTACTTGGCTTGGAGATGCCATCTTCTCTCTGTCTCACATGGTCTTCCCTCTGTGTGTATGTGTCCTGATCTCCTCTTCTTATAAGAGCTCCAGTCTGTTAGGTTAGGACTCACCTGTATGACTTCATTTTAACTTTATTGCCTCTTTAAATACCCTGTCTCCAAATACAGTCACATTCTGAGGTACTAGCGGGTTTAGGACTTCAACATGTAAAATTGGAGGGGACACAGTTCACCTCAAAGTATGCATGCCTATCGTCCATTCTGTTCTGTGATGAAGCAAATCTGGTTGAGGTTTTCTGAAGTTTCTTTGTTCCCAGTGTGTAACAGAGGTGTCAATTTTCTATTCAGGAAATCACCTAATAGAGCGCAGAAGTTATAAAATCCTCATATCCTAGCTCGAGGAGCCTGGACCAGTTTGAATAGATGGAGGAGGCACTTAGCATCCATGTGGCCTTGTGTCCCCCAGGTCTCTGAACCTCAGGTCTTCACCTGTGTGTAAAGCAGGGATTACAGTCCTGCAGGCTTCTTCAGTTTATCATGGGGATCAGATGATAGAGCACATGCTTACGTACTTTGAGACTGTAGAGCATTTTACAGTGTAAAAGTGTGATCATTTTTAAAAGGCCATAGACAGAAGCCTTGCATCTCAATAATAAAAAATATACCCACAGTTCTTCTAAGTAACTTTAGAGACTCTAAATCAGGGGTCCCCAACCTCTGGACTGCAGTCTGGTACTGGTCCACGAGCACACAGCAGGAGGTGAGTGGTGGGCAAAGGAGCAAAGCTTCATTTGCTGCCCCATCACTCACATTACACCTGAACCTCCCCCACTCCCCTCCCACCCCTGTCCTGACTGTGGACAACTTGTCTTCCATGAAACTGGGTCCCTGGTGCCAAAAAGGTTGGGGGCCACTGCTCTAAATAATTAAAATGTATTATTAATAATAAGTTTTAAAACAAATGATACATCTACTGCTAGAAAATGTAAACACTTTAAAAAATACTTTAAAAAAAATTATGAGCAAAAAGTAAATCACTTTCCATTCCTGTCATCACAAGTTCCTCCCCCAGGTGGAGCCCCAGCACCACTGCTGACTGTTCTGTGTGTCAGGAAGAACTTGTGAATATGTGGTCTTCTGGTTTTTAAGCACCAATGATAGTTGTTCTTTCCATATTGTATCTCATTATATTAGTACATACAGTTGTCTCATTCTTTTTCATGGCTACATGAAAAAGTGTTATGCTTTTTCCATTTCTACTCCTTATTTTCAGTGCTTGTCAATCAGAGTTTATAAAATGTAGAGATTACAACCTGATATTGACATCCAAATTTGTTGTGCTCATTTTATGTGTGAAGATGAGAAACCCTTGGCAGGCACTATTAATAGATTTCACAGCCTCTTTGTCACCTTGTTTTTAATTTATCTCCAGGCTTTGAGTCAGTAAATGATTTTACTTATCAGTTTACCCTAGTGACAAAACGGAATGATCAGAATGAATCAGAATCATCAGAACGCAAGTGTATCTACAAGTTGTTTGGCATTAAGTCAAGTCCCACTGAGGGATTATATTTTAGTGGGGCTAGTTTCTCCATAGAATAAATATACCCCTGGTTTTTTAAATTGTGCCTCCACTAGTGATATTGTTGTAGCCATGCCTTCCGGGAAACAAACTCACTCAGAAGGACAATGCAGATAGTGGAGTGCTGTTTATTAAACTGGCGGGCCCAAGGCAGAGTCTTCTCTTAGCCAAGAACCCCGACCAGTTTTTGTGAAAACCTTATATATCCTAAGCATTCTCACCCAAACCCACCTCCCCAAAATTCCCTGAACAAAATAAAAAGAAAGATACAATCAAAGTTAACCCGTGATTCATAAGCCTTAAGCCTAGGTAGTTAAACAGTGAACAATTATCAATAGGCTTGTGGTCATACCCCAATAAGCATAATAGAATTTATGATTCTATTCGGTCACACAGATAATTAGGGTATTCTTTTAGGTGATGAGAGCCCTGGGGCTCTTCCTTCTGGGGACCTGATTTTCCAGTTGGTATGTCGTTTCCATAGATACTGGGCATATAGCTCAAAGTCCACAGTTCGGCCCAAGATGGAGTCCTGCTTTCAAGACAGCCTGTTCTGGCTCCTCCTTCAGTATGATTTGCTTCACATGAAGAAGTTAACCTAGAAATGTGTTGCCTTAGAAGGACTTTAAAACTCTTAACAATGTTGTTTTTGTCTTTTTCCCCCCTTAGGTGCACACTGAAAGGAAATAGCCAGATATTACAGTGACCGTGTGATTATGAATATTTCCAGTGGACAGCCCTCAACCTCAACAATTTTTGAGTCAATGTTCTGTTTCTACCATGAGTTCATGTCTATTCCAAAGGCATTTTTCCAATAGGTTTTTGCACTGCATAAATTATATTATACATTTTTTACACCAGCAACAAATATTTACATATTCCAAGATGTTAATCTATAATTTTTTCCTCCAACTTCACTCAGTGATTTCAAGCTCTTGCAAAATGATTTGTTATGTTTATTTATATGTTAAACTATTTTCTTTCTTATCCAAATCAGAAGTTGCAGGCCATCAATAAAAGCTGTCTCCCAGGTTTTGTGTCTTGAGAGACTCCAGAGCCAAATTGATTTTCTAAGATTTGAGACAAAGTTGTCACAGATTATTTTTTTAATATTCCCAGAATTACATGTTATTTCCAATTACATCAGGGATTCTGTTTACTTGAAGACTGTGTGAAGTTGCCGTTTTGTGTAACCACTTCCTTTAACAGACCTACTGTCCATTTTTCCACTCAAAGACCTCTAGTTAAAATACTACAGAAAAAACTAATAGGAAAAACATACCTGTAGTTTAAATGACATTATAGAAGAGAGAGGTATCACCCTCCAAAAAGAAATATGTTTAAAATACAGAGGGACAATATTATGTGTTCTTCTCCTGTGTCTCCTGCATTGCAGGCAGATGCTTTACTGCTGAGCCATTGGGGAAGTCCTCTAAAAGAGAAGGAAGAGAAAATATGTTTTATCAAAGTAGGAACTCTTCCAGGGTATTTGCTAATGAAGGACAGCCATGTTCTAGACTGTCTTCTAGATAGAAGATTTTATTTTTTTACATTTTTAAAAAATTGTGGTAAAGTATATATAGTATAAAATTTGCCATATAGCCATTTTTGATCATACAGTTCAGTGGCATTAATCACATTCACAGTGTTGTGCAGCCACATTGTCTGGGTAACTTTTGGTAATTATGTGCTTCCTATTAAGTGTGTTATTTCTGCAGAGTCATTTTGGTAAGTTTCATTTTTGTAGGAGTGGATCTGTTTCCTGTGTTTTGAGCTTGATTGGCATAAATGTATTCACAATACCTTATATATTTAAACTACAGCATCTCTGTGTTCTTTGGGCTTTTTAATTTTCTTTGAGCCTTCTATTTTTTATTAATAATCTTGCATAACTTTTTTCCTTTTTTCAAAGAATTAGCTTTTTGCTTGATTGATGCTTTCTATTTTGTTTTTCTTTCCCTAGCTCATCATATCATTCTTTCCTTAAACTTTTCCTTTACTTTCATAATTTTTTCTCTAAATTCTTAAATTGGAAACATATTAATAACATCATTATTTTTCTAATATAAGTATATAAAGCCGACATATTTTTCTGAGATCCACTTTAGCTGCAACCTGCAAGTTTTGATACTTACCACCAATCACTAGCCATAGTATTATGTATTTTCTAATTCCTAATTTAATTAATTAACTATATCTTTTACCTATGAGTTATTCAGAAGTATAATGTTCTCTAAATTTTAAATGCTAATGGATTTTTTCTATTAGAATGAATTATGTCAAACTGCTAACATTCAGTCTTTTTATAAGCTATAAAATGGCACTTTCATATATTCTAACATAATAGTTTTCTTTTATTACTATATAACTTAATTTCATTTTGATCAGACAATGTTAGATTGTGGATTTTAAACCAAAGGTAACCACATTCACACAAAAAGTCTTATTTCTACCATTTTGTGTTTTATTTGGGGGTTTTAAAATGTTATAAATATGTGTGTAATCAGTAATTTTCAAATAAAAATCCTCCCTGAGTACTGGAATGTTTTCTGATACGTGTTGCAGTGCTGGTTCTCTGGCCTGCTTACTCGGATGGAGTTTAGTGCTGGGATGTGTATCAGGGGTGCCCTTGGGGTCAACACTGTGGAATCAAGGAGGGAAGAAATAGGGTAGGGCAGAGGGAAGGATCAATCTGCATCACTGGCCAGATGACCTGAGCTGACCCCGTGTGGATCTGGAGTGATGATGGCCCTTCAGGGTTTCCTGACACGTCCACTGGCCAGGACTTTATACCTCTCCCTGGATGGATCATTGCACATAGGCTGCCCCTAGAGGGGCTGGTGGTTTAATGTTGCCCACTGGCAGCACTTACAGCAGTTGGACAAAAAGTCCTTGAAGGGAGGTCAGGACAGCACGTCTCCATGTTCCCCCCACAGCATGTATCACAGCTCCAGAGGTGATGAGGGTGTACTGTGGGGAAATTCTTGACTGATGTGTAAGTAAAAATGGTGACTTAGTGATTCTCCTCACTACCTTATGGTCAAAAAACAAGGGAGAAGGTCCATATAGGACAGAAATCCTCATTTTCAAGGGTTAGCCCAGTTGTCACCTCTTCTAAGAAGTCATCTTAAGATCAGTCATCATCCTAGGTAACTCGTATTTCTGTAATACCCTGAGCACCTCTAATTTGTTAAACTGAACCATTCTTGGTTAGTGTCCCATTGTCACCATCCTGAGATACTTCATTTGTAAACAAGGGCCCTGTTCTTTCCATTGTGTACTGGGCCATCTAAATCATGGAGTCTGCCCTGACTGTGAGTGTTCACACATGATCTGTTTCCTCACTAAACCAAGTGAGAAAAAGACTTGGAATTGTGCCCTAGTCACTTTTTAATTACATCTTCCAGCACAGTGTCTGTCACACAGGGGTTGCTCAGTAAATGTTTACTGAATGAATAAATGATGACCAGAACAAACTTTCCTTCTAAACATTATAATTTTGAAATTTTAAGAAGTAGCCTGGGATAACAGAAAGCCCTGGTTTTGTAGTCAGCCACACTGATATGCCTGTCAGGTCTTTCTCTACTCCTCACTAGTAGTGTGGGTGCCCAGAGAATGTACTGTCCAGAGTGGGACACTTGCGAGTGAAAGGAAAGTGATAACCAGCCAAGGTTCCAAGACAATAAACTGGCACCATCCTTAACAAAATGGGCTCTGGACACACCCTACAGTCATGTAACCATAGTTACATGCTTGGGTAAGTGTCTTACCCTTGAAGTCTCAGCTTCTTTGAGAAATTAATCTAATTCCTGCTCTTGAACAGTTGCTTTGGTTGGGATGATGGATGGGCCAAGAGCATCCAAAGACACAGGGTGGAATCATTGACCTTGGTGATTCCTAATCACCAGGAGAGGAGAGCAGGATGGGCATGGATGAAGGAGGTTTGTAGACTGTAGAAGGTGTATTTGAGAAGGTCCTCATCTGATGGCCTAAACCAAACTGCTCTTCCTTCACATGTAGTTAAAATGACACAAGCACACAGGAAGGAGCACAAGTTCTGGAGTCAGCCTTCCAGGGACAAATACTGGCTCCTCTGGGCACTGACTGGGTTTGGATACATATTCTGCTACCTGCTAATCATGGGCTCTTAAGGTTGGGAAGTGCACCATGCTTCAGGGTCTTTATCTGAAGGTTGTGGTGGGGATAGTACAATTCTCAGAGCCCTGTGGCAAAGATTAACTATGACAGTGATGCTCACAGTGGGGTCTGTGCACTAGTGCCATGAACTCTTTGCAACTAGGTCTTAAAGAAGTACAGGAAATTTAAGAAAGCTGGAAACTCAGAGCCATCAGCTATTGCTATGACAGCCACACTCAGGATGGGTGGAATCCTGAACAGCCCAGAAACCAGTGTGTGTGTTGCACTTGCAGGGAGAGGGGCACAAGGCTGAGCTGCACATAGCCATGCTCAGTGGATCAGTGATTAGATGGCAGTGGGCTGAAAATGTAAAATTAAATAAAACTGATTCTTAACCCCAGATAGGTGAGAAACACTGCTTTTGAACAATGCTTAATGTGTGATTAGCTGTCAGTCAGTACTACCCTCTCTAGCGCTACCTTCTTTATTAATTGTTACCATCATATTTATGTTTAAAATAGGAACATATAGGCTTTCAAAAGGCTCTATTATACATTATCAATATTTTAATAGAATTTAAAAGTTAGAAATAATTAGATTACTGTTCAAGTTTAGAGTTTTTTTTTTTTTTTTTTTTCAAGTCTAAAAACAATACTATGCATATATTTATACTGATTCTACTCTTTAATCAGCAGCATGGGCCTAATGTTGAGGAAGGTCTCTGGAAACACAACTGGCCACTTTAAAATCCTCCAGAGGTTTGTTTTTGTTTTTTTTTTTTAATGCACAAGGTTTTATGTGGAAGCTGTTAATTTTCCTTTAAAGATAGAAAGAATATGGATTAATTGAAATTTTGCTTTTTAAACCTAATTTTCCAAAGAAATTTTTTTTTCATAAACTAAAACAACAATGGGTTGAAAGCTGGGAGAAATATATATATATTCTAACTTAGAACTAAAAAAATAACATTACCAGAAGGAATAAGATGCCCCAGCCCTATGAGACCTCCATCTATACACCAGGCCCATCAGACTTGCCTTAGGAGTCAAATTGGGATTGTGTGATATTTTAAAAACCAAGGTTAAGACTTAGACACACTAAGAATGCTTTACACAAAGCTTACATTGGATGGTTCCAACTAAATACACTCTTTCATTCAGTAATCATGCTCACAATTATCCATCCCAATAGTTGGAGGCTTTGGGTATTCCAAACCAGTGTTTGATCCAATGGTTAATCATATTTAAATTTGGATGGCATTATTGGAAAAATATTTTTTAATTAAATTTTGCAGACTACCTAGAAAAGCAATGAGTCTCTAAGATGGAGTTTATATCACATTAGAAGTGTTGTAAGTAAGTAGCAAAAGAGGATTGAGGGTTTTTAAACCCTAAATTTTACAACACTAAAATTTTTAAAAATCCATGAGTATTTTTTTTTATTTTATTTTTAAACTTTAAAATATTGTATTAGTTTTGCCAAATATTGAAATGAATCCACCACAGGTATACATGTGTTCCCCATCCTGAACCCTCCACCCTTCTCCCTCCCCATACCATCTCTCTGGGTCGTCCCAGTGCACCAGCCCCAAGCATCCAGTATCGTGCATCGAACCTGGACTGGCGACTCATTTCATATATGATATTATACATGTTTCAATGCCATTCTCCCAAATCTTCCCACCCTCTCGCTCTCCCACAGAGTCCATAAGACGGTTCTATACTGATTCTGATAAGATATAAAAATTGAAAGGGAAAGTTCTTTTTTGCAATAGAATGCGAACTCACAAATGTAGAAATATTGACACAATAGCACCATATAGCAGCCATCGTTGTTATAAATAATTCAGACAAAATTCATCATTAGCTGAATTGGTGGTGAATATTTGGCGAGTTGGGGAAGACATGGAATTTTCATAGACTCAAAGTATCTTCCCAGATTAATTCTTTAGAGAAGGATTGTATTTTTAAATTGGAAAAATCTGGTAGACTCCAGGCTAAGCAAATGACCAGAGTTAATGTTACTAATAATGAACCTACTGACACCTTTGGCTTTTTTTTTTTTTCCTTGTTTCTTTAAAAATGTATTTCATTGAAGTATAGTTGATTTACAATGTTGTGGTAATTTCTTCTGAGATTCAGTTTACATATCAGTTCAGTTCAGTTCAGTTGCTCAGTCATGTCCAACTCTTTGCAACCCCATGAATTCCAGCACACCAGTCCTCCCTGTCCATCACCAACTTTCAGAGTTCACCCAAACTCATGTCCATTGAGTCGGTGATGTCATCCAGCCATCTCATCCTCTGTCATCCCCTTCTCCTCCTGCCCTCAATCCCTCCCAGCATCAGAGTCTTTTCCAATGAGTCAACTCTTTGCATGAGGCCAAAGTATTGGAGTTTCAGCTTTAGCATCAGTCCTTCCAAAGAACACCCAGGACTGATCTCCTTTAGAATGGACTGGTTGGATCTCCTTGCAGTCCAAGGGACTCTCAAGAGTCTTCTCCAACACCACAGGTCAAAAGCATCAATTCTTCGGCACTCAGCTTTCTTCACAGTCCAACTTTCACATCCATACATGACCACTGGAAAAACCATAGCCTGATTAGATGGACCTTTGTTGGCAAAGTAATGTCTCTGCTTTTGAATATGCTATCTAGGTTGGTCATAACTTTTTTTCCAAGGAGTAAGCGTCTTTTAATTTCATGGCTGCAATCACCATCTGCATACATAGGTTCTTTTTCATTTTTTTCTGTTATGATGTATCACAGGATATTGAATATAGTTCCCTGTGCTATGATGTAGGACCTTATTGTTTACCATTCTAGATATAAATAGTTTGCATCTGCTAATCCAAAACTCCCAATCTATCTCTCTCCTACATGTCCTCCCCCTTGGCAACCACAAATCTGTTCTCTACGTCTGTGAGTCTGTTTCTGTTTCATAGATAAGTTCATTGCTGATCCTCATGGCTTTTGATGTGTGAGATAATGACAACAGTATATTGTTTCTTGTTTTCTTGCCTGCCACCCATCCCCCAGGCCCCATGAAGAAGAAGAAAGAATTTGTTGTTGTTGTTGTTCAGTCACTGTCATGTCCGACTCTTTGCGACCCCGTGGACTGCAGTAAGCCAGACTCCTCTGTCCTTCACTATCTTCTGGAGTTTGCTCAGATTCATGTCCATTGTGGTGGTGATGCTATCTCATCCTCTGCCACCTTTTTTTTTTTTTTTCTCTTGGCCTTCAGTCTTTTCCAGCATCAGAGTCTTTTCCAATGAGTTGGCTCTTTGCATGAGGTGGCCAAAGTATCGGACCTTCAGCTTCAGCCTCAGTCCTTCCAATGAATTGTTGTTCAGTCACTCCCCCTGCACTGTAGCATGCCAGGCTCCTCTGTCCTCTGCTATCTCCTCAAATACATGTCCATTGAGTTGGTGATGCTATATAGCCATTTCATCTTCTGTTACTCCCTTATCCTTTCTCCTTCCATCTTTCCCAGCACTGGGGTCATTTCTAATGAGTCAGCTCCTTGCATCAGGTGGCCAAAGTATTGGAGCTTCAGCTTCAAGATCAGTTCTTCCAATGAATATTCAGGGTTGATTTCCTTTAGGATTGACTGGTTGGATCTCCTTGCAGTCCAAGGGACTCTCAAGAGTCTTCTCCAACACCATAGTTCAAAAGCATCAATTCTTTGGTGATAAGCCCTTTTTGTGGTCCAGCTCACACATCCGTTCATATCTACTGGAAAAACCATAGCTTTGACTATACAGACCTTTGTCGGAAAAGTGATGTCTCTGTTTTTTAATATGCTATCTAGGTTTGTCATCGGAGAAGGCAATGGCACCCCACTCTAGTACTCTTGCCTGGAAAATCCCATGGATGGAAGAGCCTGGTAGGCTGCAGTCCATGGGGCCGCTGAGGGTCAGACACAACTGAGCGACTTCACTTTCACTTTTCACTTCCATGCATTGGAGAAGGAAATGGCAACCCACTCCAGTGTTCTTTCCTGGAGAATCCCAGGGATGGGGCAGCCTGGTGGGCTGCCATCTATGGGGTCGCACAGAGTCGGACACAACTGAAGCGACTTAGCAGTTGAAGCAGCAGGTTTGTCATAGTTTTCCTTCCAAGGAGCAAGTGTCTTTTTAATTTTACAGCTGCAGTCACCATCTGCAGTGATTTAGGAGCCCAAAAAAAAGTCTATCACTGCTTCCACTTTTTCCTTTTCTATTTGCCATGAAGTGATGGAATCTGATGCCATGATCTTAGATTTTTTAATGATGAGTTTCAAGGCAGCTTTTTCACTCTCCTCTTTCATCCTCATCAAGAGGTTCTTTAGTTCCTCTTCATTTTCTGCCATTAGAGTGGTATCATCTGCCTATATGAGGCTGTTGATATTTCTCCTAGAGATTTTGATTCCCACTTGTGATTCATCCAGCCTGTCATTTACATGATGTATTCTACATATAAGTTAAATAAGCAAGACAATGTACAGCCTTGTCATACTCTTTTTGCAATTTTGACCCAGTCAGTTGTTCCACATCTGCTTCTTAATGTTGCTCCTTGACCTGCATACAGGTTTCTCAGAAGTCAGGTAAGATGGTCTGGTATTCCCATCTCTTGAAGAATTTTCCAGTTTGTTGTGATGTACCCATTCAAAGGCTTTAGTGTAGTCAATAAAGCAGAAGTAGATGTTTTTTTCTGAGTAGAGACCTAATGGACTTCCTGGCACTTTATAGGAAAATTCTGCCCACCCTGCCCTAGGGCTCTGCTGTTCTAAGCATGGCCTGTGGACCAGCAGAATCAGCTTGCCCTGGGAGGCTGTTGGGAACATGGAATCTTGTCTCTACCGCAGACCCACTGACTCAGAATCTCCAAATCCCAGGTGAGTTCTGCTCACATTACAGTTTGAGAAGCGCTGGTTTAGAGGCCCTGCTCGGGTCATCCTGTGGTTGCACCCTCCCCCAGATGCAGGCAGCCAGAGAGGACCAGGGGGTGTGGTCACCTGGAGCCCCACCCCCTCCAGGCCCTGCTCTGAGCACCTAGACCTTAGAATTCCTGCCGGAACCCCTGCTGGAATCCACTGGGTTGTTTATCAAAAATTTAAATTCCCAGGCCCCCTTGATCAGATCTTTGGGGCTGGTGCCTAGGACTCTGCATTCTGACCCCTTTCCTTTTGACTTTTGATCTGCAACAGAGCTACAGGAGCACTTGTAATGGGGGTGTGTGTGGAGAGGACCTCCCCCAAGGGGCAGGAAGCATCAGGAGAAAGAGAAGGAGGTCCCAGGTCAAAGGAAGGTGCCGATCACCAGCTCACACCTTCCTGCTTCTCTCCTGATTCTCCTCACAACCTGGCCTGAAACCTGGCCTGACCCCACCCTTGGGAGCTGACTGCAGGAGGAACTGCCAGAACGGGGCAAAGGTGTCTTCCTGCTGACCGTGGGGCTCTCGGGGGCTGCCCTGCAGAAGGAAGGATCCAAATCGGGGCAATAGGAGCAAAGGGGCTGTGGGCGCCTGGAGAGACCACACGGACCCACCCACAGGGTCAGGCTGAAGCTGCTGAGCAGATCTTTGGGCAGGGAGACCTCCTGGTCCTGCTGGACATGGATGGAACTGAGATACTGTGTGGTCCTACAGGGGCTCAGAAGCTGCATCTGTCAGTTAAGAGTCTATGACATTGATCAAGGTACTTAAGCTCTATAGGCTTGTTTCCTTGTCTCTGAGATGGGGATCCTAGTACCCTCTAAGCTTGTGTTAAAATTAAATGTGATAAGTTAAAGCACATCCTGCTACACAGAGCAGAATAGGGGCTGTTGCTATTTATTGTGAAGCTTGTCACCTTACACCTCTGCACTTCCTGATGCTTGATATCTTAGGCACTTGTCACTGGATCATAAGACCTATTTCCTCAAACTGCAGGCACAGAAGGCTCCAATCACAGGCATGTGCCAGACACGTGCTTGGCCAGTGACCTAAGGCTTCCTGAGCTTTTCTGCTCAGTAGTGATTCCTGAAGTTACTGCCAAGATGATCATCACATATAGTTCCCAGGATTTCCCTCCCAGCAAGCCACAGCTTGGGACTCATGCTCTTAGGGTTGTGCTGAACTAAGACCAGGGTTTTATGAAAACTCTTCCCTTGTGGCTCAGCTGGTAAACAATCCACCTGCAATGTGGGAGACCTGGGTTCAATCCCTGGGTTGGGAAGATAACCTGGAGAAGGGAAAGGCTACCCACTCCAGTATTCTGGCCTGGAGAATTCCATGGATGCTATAGTCCATGGGGTCCCAAAGAGTCAGACAGGACTGAGTGACTCACTTTCACTTTTCTTTCCAGGGATAACTATGCCATACTGAAAACTACCACCAGTGAGCAGCAGAATCCAGGCATCCAGGTGAGCAAAGGGGAAAGGCCATGGAATGTGGGCCCAGTAGGCCACACAGGCAACTAGAAGGGAGGGGGCCCTAGCCTCACCCTCCCCATCTACCCCACCCTCCACACACAGAAACACACACTCCTGCTCCTGCAGAATCACCTGATCACGTTTACTGTTTCTTTGTCCAGGTACAGTTCTTTAGGGCTTCCCTGGTGGCTCAGACATTAAAGAATCTGCCTGCAACGCAGGGGACCTGGGTTCGATCCCTAGGTCGGCATCTCCAGACTTTCTCTCTTCTCTCCAGCCTGAGCTCCAATGTGTCTTAATCCTTTTCAGTTCCTCGAATTCACCAACCTCTCCTTTGTTCTGGATCTTTGGGCCCATCTTTCCACTGCCTGGAAACTCCCCTCTGTCTTTTATTGACTGACTCTTACTCTCAGGTCACACGTGAAACATGGGTCTACCAAGCAGGACTTCTCCTCCATGAGATGAGACCCCCACTTCCCTGTCCCCTCTCCTGACTCTCTTGTATCCGCTCCTTTCTTATCTTCTTCCTCCTTCAGCCTGGAAGAGCAACAGCTGTGTCTCTTCCACTGACCCCAGCACCTAACTGGGAACCTGGCACACAGGAGGGCTCAGTCTAGTTCAGCTAGACTTTGAAAGCGCCCAGGCTGTAGGTGAATAACTTTCCAGTCCCAAATGCTTCTCTTTCCCCTTGAACTAGGGACTTAGTGGCTAATACATTTCAGGTGTGGTGGGGGGAGGGCATCAGAGTAAGGACACATGTTTCATTTAAATAAAAGACAGTTGGAAAGGGAAGGGAAAAAAGAACTTGTGAGTTCAGGAAGCAACTTGCTTGCCATTTGCTGTGATTTGTACAAAGACTGTCCTGTGTGTGAAGGGGGCTCTCAGGATGAACGTGCCATGCAGACATTCCCTAAGGGATCACTCTGGCTGGTTCTCTGATATGTTGAGGCTCTGAGGTCAAGGCTGTGAATGAAAACTGAACTTGAGGGAAACACATGTCTCCTTACATAAATAGTTGCTACTCTCCACCCCCCAAAGAAGCCACTTTAGTATGGACATCACACATTTTATAGTGTCCAGATCGAGCATCCCCTCCCAGGGTAGGAAGGACATGGATATCACTAAGTCCTGTCCTTCAGCCTCTGCAAATTCTTTCCTCATCTTCCTCAGAAAAGTAGGGCTGAGGCCAAGAGAAGGCTTGTTGTGTCTCCATCCCCAGCCCCCTGACTGCGAGTGAGCCCGTGACTGAGAGGTGGGGAGGAGGGTGAGATGAATGAGCATCCTCTGACCCCACGGCCAGTCCCCCCCCCACCAACCCCCCACCTCCACCCTTCTGTTCCCTCTGCCGTTGGACTTCCCCTCACATGCATTCAGGGCTCCCCAGAGTTCTGACTCAGAGCTGAAATATTTCTTAAACCATCTTCTCTGTTGTTTAAAAGCTTAGCCCTTGATATTTGAGTGACTTCACTCAGAAGGACAAGGTGGAAGGCGGAAGGATGGAAAAGGCAAGAGGGTCTAGGTGTTGATTGGGTTCTTCTCTCAGCTTTTAAACTAGAGGGTGAGGCACATAACATGTTGCAAAGGCAAACATCACAGCATTTTCACCAGAACCAGATCCCCTACAACTGTGACAGAAAAGTTACCTTTGTTGGCTCATGACCTCCATGTCACCAGCAGCCCCTCCCAACACTCCAGGTCTTTGGTCTGTTCCTACTTCTCCTCAAAGTGAAAGTAAAAGTATTAGCTGCTCAGTCATGTCCGACTCTTTGTGACCCCATGCAGTGTAGCCTGCCAGGTTCCTCTGCCCATGGATTCTCCAGGAAAGAATACTGGAGTGGGTATTCATTCCCTTTTCCAAGGGGTCTTCTGAATCTCAGGGATCACACCCAGGTCTCCCACATTGCAGGCAGATTCTTTACCATCTGAGCCACCAGGGAAGCCCTCAAACTCATGTTTAATATCTGATTACAGTTGTTGGGTGGAAAATTATGTCTTTAGCTTATTGCATAATAATGACAAAAGAAAAAGAGTGGTATCAAGACTGAAGCTGCTTATTCAGTGTTTCAATGGGAAGAAATAAACCATTCCAGAAACTGCCTTCATGTAAAATTCCAAAGTGCAGTAATAAATCAATGGCTTGTGATGGTTTAGAAAAGGAAGCAGGGATCATTAGAACAACCTCTTGGGTTCCATAAATAAAGGATTGTAGTGCTGAATTAAATGCATATACTTATAAAGGCTGATAGATCTGAAGGAAACTTTAGTGAAACCGTAGCATTAAGATATTGGCAAGGCATCTTAAGATGTCAGTTTCTTGAGATACAGCACTGAGTGTGAGTGTATTATGTATCTGAATTATACACACACACACCTATATTAATATTAGGGTTAGGGTAAGGATTAGTCACTCTTTTTGACCCCATTGATTGCAGCCTGCCAGACTCCTCAGTCCATGGGAATCTCCAGGTAAGACTACTGAAGTGGGTTGCCATTTCCTTCTCCAGGGGATCTTCCCAACCCAGGAATCGAACCTGGGTCTCCCACATTGCAGGCAGATTCCTTACCACTGTACCACCAGGGAAGCCCACATTAATGTTAAGGTGATTATTAAAGGAATGATGGTACTGTGCTTCTCTTTCTCTAGTTTTTAACTTTTAGAAATGTGTACTGGAGTATCAGTGGGTGAAAATATATGAATCTGGGAATCATGCTAAATACTGGTGGCTCTGCTGCAAAAAAAGCAGAGTTTAATGAAATGAGATGGACAACATGTAGATAATTGTTGAAGCTTGTTTTGTGGAAGTTCAATGCGGTATTCTACTTTTCTATATGTTTGAAAATTTCCATAATAAAAAGTTTAAGCACCTACTTCCCATGATAGGATATGAACAAATAAGAACTAAGGTCAGGGTCTTTGATCAGATGAACTCCCAGTGTTTTAGGGTTGGGAACTCATAATTCCTCATGATACTTCCTTAACCGTCAGGCACAGGATAGAGAATTACTATTCATTATGTAAAAATAAACCTGTATGAGGGTCAAGAAGCAAAAGTTAGAACCAGATGTGGAACAACGGATTGGTTCAAATTTGGGAAAGGAGTACATCAAGGCTATATATTGTCACCCTGCTTATTTAACTTCTATGCAGAGTACATCATGCAAAATGCCTGGCTGGATGAAACACAAGTTGGAATCAAGATTTCCAGAAGGAAAATCAACAAGCTCAGACATGTGGATAATACCACTCTAATGGCAGAAAGTGAAGAGGAAATAAAAAGCCTCATGATGAGGGTAAAAGAGGAGAGTGAAAAAGCTGGCTTGCAATTGAACATGAAAAAAATTAAGATCGTGGTATATGATCCCATCACTTCATGGCAAACAGAAAAGGAAAATTGAAAGCAGTAACAGATTTTATTTTCTTAGGCTCCAAAATCACTGCAGACAGTGACTGCAGTTTTGAAATTAAAAGAAATTTGCTCCTTGGAAGGGAAGCTATGACAAACTAGATAGTGTAGTAAAAAGCAGATATTACATTGCTGACAAAGCTCCGTATAGTCAGAGCTAGGGTTTTTCCCATAGCCGGGTATGGAAGGCTGAGGGCCAAAGAAAGAATGTTTTCGAATTGTGGTCTGGAGGAGACTCTTGAGAATCCCTTGAATAGCAAAGATATCAAACCAGTCAATCCTAAAGGAAATCAACCCTGAATATTCATTGGACGGACTGTTGATGAAACTCCAATACTTTGGCCACCTAATGCGTAGAGCCAACTCATTGGGAAAGACTCTGATGCTGGCAAAGGAGAAGGGGGTGGCACAGGATGAGATGGTTAGATAGCCTCATTGACTAAATGGATATGAATTTGAGCAAACTCTGGGAGACAGTGAAGGACAGAAGAGTCTGTCCTCACAACTGTACTGAGTAATAAGTAACCACTGTTTTAAGCCACTTACGTATCAGGTGGCTGATGTAGTGACAGACAGCAGATTCATTCTCCCTGGTGTTTCTGACTGTGCAATAAAGAGAACTCCCTGCTACTGTAGGGAATTCCCCCCTCACCTCCTGCTCTGTCCCTTTCCCAGAACTGCTCTCAGGACCTGAGTTTCTGAATCATGGTCCACTTGACAGGATGATGCTCTCTCCACAGTAGGTCAGTGAGTGGAGGTGGAGAGACTGGTCCCATTTCCATCTCACCTTCTTGTCCCATCAGCCTCCATGGAACTGCAGCCCTGCACTGGGCAGAGATGTTCCCCAGAATAAGTTAAAAAATGTAGGTATCCATTTCAGTAGGCAGGGAAATAGCTAAAATTTTTCACAGCTTGTCTTTTCCCATATTCTAAAGGGGAAATCACTTAAAACAAGTGAGGCTTTTGGCTTCCCTTGTGGCTCAGATGGTAAAGAATCTGCGAGCAATGCTGGAGACCCAGGTTCGATCCCAGAGTTGGAAAGATCCCCTGGAGAGGGAATGGCAACCCACTCCAGTACTCCTGACTAGAGAATTCCAGGGTCAGAGGAACCTGGAGGGCTATATTTCATGGGATTGCAAAGAATTGGATGCGACTGAGAGACTACACTTTCTTCATTTCTTTTGGGATAACTCCCCATGGCAACACCATCCCTCTTGAACCTGTTTTTTTATTGAGGGCCCCCTTCCTCTCTCTTCACATGAACCTCTACCTGCCTCCTTCAGGAGACTCATCCTCATAGGAAAACCTCATCCCCATGAAGGTCTCATTACTTGAATCAGGCTACATTCCCTGGCCAGTCACCAAATCTCGAGTTTAAATCCTCAGTTTAGCATGACAGGGCTTTTCCTGGGGCTCAGGTCAGGAAGGGTGTGGTGTCTGAAGGAGAAAATGCTCTGATGCTGTTGACTTCTGGGTCTAGTGTGTCTCTGGGTCTCTCGGACAATGGATTTCCCTCAAGAATCCCACTCTGATAGGTTTCTGAGTTTCTGGTTCTTTAAGTCTGACCTGATGGAACAGGAAGATCTACAAGTCTCACCTGGCTTCTATCAGGAGCGGAGGTACAGATTTCCAAGAGTAAACATCATTTTTAAAGGGAACGATGCAGACTACACTGGTATTAAATAATTTTCTTAACTAGTCTTCTGCTTTTCCCTTATCTAGGTCTCTAGGAGAATCACATTCTGATATTGAGCAGAAGAGGGTTTGATTTCTTCCTATTCTGTTATGCCCCTGCCACGTCAGACACCACAAGCATTCTTTGCCAGGTGTGGCTTGTTTCAATAGAACTTGCTCTGGACCACATGCTCTTCCCTAAAAGCCCTCTGCAGGGCTGCTGCTTGTGGCTCATGTGAGCTGAGATGGTGGGGCTCAGCTGTGTAGCTGTGTACCTAGATCACAGTGCCAGGTGCATCATCTCTTCCCAAGGCCCCCTGGCCGTCATCTTGAATCACAGCCCCAGGAGCAGCATCTCTGCACACGGTGAGGTGTCAGTGCAGTGATTTCTCCCCAGGGAGTCTGGACTAAGGGTCAGGGATGCGAGGCCTCTGCAGGAGGTGACCTGTAAGCAAGTGAATGTTGACTCAGCACAAAGGGATAAAAATAGGTAAGAGAAGAAAGAAAGAGGAAGGAGGGAAGAAAGAAGGAAGGGAAAGAAAGAAAAAAGATTTTTTATTTTATGACCCAGATTCTACTTTTTGTTGTTTAGTTGTTCAGTCATATCCAACTCTTTTGTGACTGTTGCCCACCATGCTTCTCTGTCCCTGAGATTTTCCAGGCAAGAATACTGGAGTGGGTTGCCATTTCCTTCTCCTGGGTATCTTCCCAACCAGGGATCAAACCCTCATCTCCTGTGTCTCCTGAATATAGGCGGGAGCTTTACCACTGAGCCACCTGGGAAGTCTCAGATTCTACTTCTACTCCAGGGAATTGTTGATGGGCTTTGCTTGTGAATGCTTCATCAGTGCCTGATTACTGGCTGGATCTGTCTCTCTCCTTTTGATTCTGGCTTTGATCCTCCTGGCCACCTCTGTCTCTTTCCTCTCTCTTCTCTTCTCTGTGTAATTCTGTGAACATCTCTGAGGGGTCCAGATTGTGGACAGCACATAGGAAATGATTACTGGCTAGCTTGCTCTCTCCCCTCTTGATTCCCCCTCTTCTCCTCCTGGTCACCTCTATCTCTCTCCCCGCTTTTCTCTTCTCCATGTAAATCAGTGTATCTCTCCAGGTGTCCCTCACTGTGGAGGAACTTTTCATCATTAACCTAGATGTTTTATCATAGGTGCTGTATAGATGGAGAAGTCTTGAGGCTACTGTAAGAATAAGACTGGAAACCAGAGGCAGGAGGCTTAAGTCCCAAATCTGAGAACACCAGAGAACTGCTGACTCCAGGGAACATCAATCGATAAGTGCTCATCAAAAGCCTCCATACATATACTGAAATCAAGCACCAGCCAAGGGCCAAGAAGTTCCAGAGCAAGACACACCATGCAAATTCTCCAGCAATGCAGGAACATAGTCCTAAGCTTCAATATACAGGCTTCCCAAATTCACACCAAACCCACTGACATTTCAAAACTCACTACTGGACACTTCATTGCACTCCAGAGAGAAGAAATCCAGCTCCACCCACCAGAACACCAACACGAGCTTCCCTAACCAGGAAACCTTGACAAGCCACCCATCCAACCCCACCCACAGTGAGGAACTTCCACAATAAAGAGAAACTACAAACTGCCAGAATACAGAAAGGCCACCCCAAACACAGCAATATAAACAAGATGAAAAGGCAGAGAAATACTCAGTAGGCAAAGGAACAGGATAAATGCCCACCTAACCAAACAAAAGAGTAAGAGATACAGAATCTACCTGATAAAGAATTCAGAATAATGATAGCAAAAATGATCCAAAATCTTGAAAACAAAATGGAGTTACATATAAATAGCCTGGAGACAAGGATTGAGAAGATGCAAGCAATGTTTAACAAGGATCTAGAAGAAATAAAAAAGAGTCAATCAATAATGAATGATGCAATAAATGAGATAAAAAACACTCTGGAGGGAACCAGCAGTAGAATAAAGGAGGTAGATGATAGGATAAGTAAGGTAGAAGATAGAATGGTAGAAATAAATGAAGCAAAGAGGAAAAAAGAAAAAAGATTAGAAAGAAATGAGGACAACCTCAGAGACCTCTGGGATAATGTTAAATACCCCAACATTCAAATCATAAAAGTACCAGAAGAAGGCAAAAAGAAAGACTGTGAGAAAATACTTGAGGAGATAATAGTTGAAAACTTCCCTAAAATGGGGAAGAAAATAGCCACCCAAGTCCAAGAAACCTAGAGGGTCCCAAACAGGATAAACCCATGGTGATACACCACAAGACACATATTAATCAGATTAACAAAGATCAAACACAAAGAACAAATACTAAAAGCAGCAAGGGAAAAACAACAAATAGCACACAAGGGGATTCCCATAAGGATAAGAGCTTATCTATCAATAGAAACTCTTCAGGCCAGGAGGGAATGGAAGGACATACTTAAAGTGATGAAAGAGAAAAACCTACAACCCAGATTACTGTACCCAGCAAGGATCTCATTCAAATATGAAGGAGAAATCAAAAGCTTTACAGACAAGCAAAAGTTGAGAGAATTCAGCACCACCAAACCAGCTCTCCCACAAATGCTAAAGGATCTTCTCTAGACAGAAAACACAGAAAGAGTGTATAAACTCGAACCCAAAACAACAAAGTAAATGGCAACAGGATCATACTCATCAATAATTACCTTAAATGTAAATGGGTCGAATGCCCCAACCAAAAGACAAAGTCTGACTGCATGGATACAAAAACAAGACCCCTATATATATTGTCTACAAGAGACCCACCTCAAAACAAGGGACAAATACAGACTGAAAATGAAGTGCTGGAAAAAGATATTCCACAAAAATAGAGACCAAAAGAAAGCAGGAGTAGCAATACTCATATCAGATAAAGTAGACTTTAAAATAAAGGCTGTGAAAAGAGACAAAGAAGGATACTACATAATGATCAAAGGATCAATTCAAGAAGAAGATATAACAATGATAAATATATATGCACCCAACATAGGAGCACCACAATATGTAAGACAAATGCTAACAAGTATGAAAGGGGAAATTAACAATAACACAATAATAGTGGGAGACTTTAATACCCAACTCACATCTATGGATAGGTCAACCAAAGAGAAAATTAACAAGGAAACACAAACTTTAAATGATACAACAGACCAGTTAGACTTAATTGATATCTATAGGACATTTCACCCCAACACAATGAATTTCACCTTTTTCTCAAGTGCACACGGAACCTTTTCCAGGATAGATCACATCCTGTACCATAAATCTAGCCTTGGCAAATTCAAAAAAATTGAAATCATTCCAAGCATCTTTTCTAACCACAATGCAGTAAGATTAGATCTCAATTACAGGAGAAAAACTATTAAAAATTCCAACATATGGAGGCTGAACAACATGCTGCTGAATAACAAAGAAATCACAGAAGAAATCAAAAAAGAAATAAAAATGTGCATAGAAATGAATGAAAATGAATACACAACAACTCAAAACCTATGGGGCACTGTAAAAGCAGTGCTAAGGAGAAGGTTCATAGCAATATGAGCTTGCCTCAAGAAACAAGAAAAAAGTCAAATAAACAACCTAACTCTACACTTAAAGCAACTAGAAAAGGAAGAAATGAAGAAACCCAGGGTTAGTAGAAGGAAAGAAATCTTAAAAATTAGGGCAGAAAGAAATGCAAAAAAAAAAAAAAAAACAAGAACAAAAGAGACCATAGCAAAAATCAACAAAGCCAAAACCTGGTTCTTTGAGAAGATAAATAAAATTGACAAACCATTAGCTAGACTCATCAAGAAACAAAGGAGAAGAATCAAAACAACAAAATTAGAAATGAAAATGGAGAGATCACAACAGACAACACAGAAATACAAGAGATCATTAGAGACTACTATTAGCAACTATATGCCAATAAAATGGACAGCTTGGAAGAAATGGACAAATTCTTAGAAAAGTACAACTTTCCAAAACTGGACCAGGAAGAAATAGAAAATCTTAACAGACCCATCACAAGCACGGAAATTGAAATTGTAATCAGAAATCTTCCAGCAAACAAAAGCCCAGTGCCAGACAGCTTCACAGCTGAATTCTACCAAAAATTTAGAGAAGAGCTAATGCCTATCCTACTCAAACTCTTCCAGAAAATTGCAGAGGAAGGTAGAGTTCTAAACTCATTCTATGAGGCTACCATCACCCTAATACCAAAACCAGACGAAGATGTCACAAAAAAAGAAAATTACAGGCCAATATTAATAATGTACATAGATGCAAAAATCCTCAACAAAATTCTAGCAAACAGAATACAACAACATATTAAAAAGCTCATACATTTTGACCAAGTGGGCTTTATCCCAGGGATGCAAGATTTCTTCAATATCTTCAAATCAATCAATGTTATACATCACATTAACAAATTGAAAGATAAAAAAACATATGATTATCTCAATAGATGCAGAGAAAGCCTTTGACAAAATTCAACATATATTTATGATTAAAAAACCCTCCAGAAAGCAGGCATAGAAGGAACATAACTTGACATAATAAAAGGCATATATGATGAACCCACAGCAAACATTAACCTATATGGTGAAAAATTGCAAACAATCCCCCTAAAGTCAGGAACAAGACTAGGGTGCCCACTCTCACTACTACTATTCAAAATAATTTTGGAAGTTTTGACCACAGCAATTATAACAGAAAAAGAAATAAAAGGAATCCAAATTGGAAAAGAAGAACTAAAACTCTCACCATTTGCAGATGACATGATCTTCTACATAGAAAACCCTAAAGACTCCACCAGAAAATTACTATAACTAATTAATGACTATAGTAAAGTTGCAGGATATAAAATTAACACACAGAAATCCCTTGCATTCCTATACACTAACAATGAGAAAACAGAAATTAAGGAAAAAATTCCATTCACCATTGCAATGAATAGAATAAAATACTTAGGAATAAATCTACCTAAAAAAACTAAAGACCTATATATAGAAAACTATAAAACACTGGCTTCTCCATCCGTGGGGTTTTCCAGGCAAGAATACTGGAGTGGGTTGCTTTTTCCTTCTCCAGGGGAATCTTTCCCACCCAGGGATCAAACCCAGGTCCCCCGCATTGCAGGCAGATGCTTTATCCTCTGAGCCACCAGGGAAGTCTGCATAAAACACTGGTGAAAGAAGTCAAAGAGGACACAAACAGATGGAGAAATACACCATGTTCATGGATCGGAAGAATCGATATGGTGTAAATGAGTATACTACCCAAAGCAATCTATAGATTCAATGCAATCCTTATCAAGCAACCAACCATATTTTTCAGAGAACTAGAACAAATAATTTCATAATTTGTATGGAAATACAAAAAACCTTGAATAGCCAAAGAAATCTTGAGAAAGAATAATGGCACTAGAGGAATCAACCTGCCTGACTTCAGGCTCTACTACAAAGCCACAGTCATCAAGACAGTATGGTACTGGCACAAAGACAGAAACACAGATCAATGGAACAAAATAGAAATCCCAGAGATAAATCCACGCACTTATGGACACCTTATCTTTGACAAAGGAGGCCAGAATATACAATGGAGAAAAGAAAATCTCTTTTACAAATGGTGCTGGGAAATCTGGTCAACTACTTGTAAAAGAAAGAAACTAGAACACTTTCTGGCACAATACACAAAAATAAACTCAAAATGGATTAAAGATCTAAATGTAAGACCAGAAACTATAAAACTCCTAGAGGAAAACATAGGCAAAACACTCTCCAACATAAATCACAGCTGGATCCTCTATGAGCCACCTCCCAGAGTATTGGAAATAAAAGCAAAAATAAACAAATAGGACCATGCTAAAGCTGAAACTCCAGTACTTTGGCCACCTTATGCAAAGAGTTGACTCATTGGAAAAGACTCTGATGCTGGGAGGGATTGGGGGCAGGAGGAAAAGGGGACAACAGAGAATGAGATGGCTGGATGGCATCACCAACTCAATGGACGTGAGTTTGAGTGAACTCCGGGAGTTGGTGATGGACAGGGAGGCCTGGCGTGCTGCGATTCATGGGGTCACGAGGAGTCGGACACGACTGAGCTACTGAACTGAACTGAACTGAAACTTTAAAGCTCCTGCACAACAAAGGAAACTATAAGCAAGGTGAAAAGACAGCCTTCAGAATCGGAGAAAATAATAGCAAATGAAGCAACTGACAAAGAATTAATCTCAAAAATATACAAGCAGCTCCTACAGCTCAGTTCCAGAAAAATAAATGACCCAATCAAAAATGGGCCAAAGAACTAAACATACATTTCTCCAAAGAAGGCATACAGATGGCTAACAAACACATGAAAAGATGCTCAACATCATTCATTATCAGAGAAATGCTCATCAAAACCACAATGAGGTACCATTTCATGCCAGTCAGAATGGCTGCTATCCAAAAGTCTATAAGCAATAAATGCTGGAGAGGGTGTGGAGAAAAGAGAACCCTCTTACACTGTTGGTGGGAATGCAAACTAGTACAGCCACTATGGAGAACAGTGTGGAGATTCCTTAAAAAGCTGGATATAGAACTGCCGTATGACCCAGCAATCCCGCTGCTGGACATACACACCGAGGAAACCAGAATTGAAAGAGACACGTGTACCCCAATGTTCATCACAGCACTGTTTATAATAGCCAGGACATGGAAGCAACCTAGATGTCCATCAGCAGATGAATGGATAAGAAAGCAGTGGTACATATACACAATGGAGTATTACTCACCCATTAAAAAAATACATTTGAATCAGTTCTACTGAGGTGGATGAAACTGGAGCCTATTATACAGAGTGAAGTAAGCCAGAAAGAAAAATATCAATACAGTATGCTAAAGTATATATATGGAATTTAGAAATATGGTAATGATAACCCTATATGCAAGACAGCAAAAGAGACACAGATGTATAGAACAGTCTTTTGGACTCTGTGGGAGAGGGCGAGGTGGGATGATTTGGGAAAATGGCATTGAAACATGTATATTACCATATGTGAAATGAATCACCAGTCCAGGTTCGATGCATGAGACAGGGTGCTTTGGGCTGGTGCACTGGGATGACTCAGATGGATGGGATGTGGAAGGAGTTGGGAGGAGGTTTCAGGATGGGGAACACATGTACACCTGTGGCAGATTCATTTTAATGTACGGCAAAACCACTACAATATTGTAAAGTAATTAGCCTCCAATTAATATAAATAAATTTATATTTTAAAAAAGAAAATAATAAGCCCAGCTGTAAGGGTTCTTTTTCTTCATTTCTGTTACACTGCTTTTCATCTCTAGCATTTACTCTTGGTTCTTTCTTAGAATCTCCATCTTTCTGCTTCTATTGCCCATCTATTTTTATATGCTGTATACTTTATCCATTAGAGCCCTTGCCATATTAATCATGTTATTGTCATTGTTGTTTAGTCTTTCCATAGTGTTTAACTCTTTTGCGACCCCATAGACTGTAACCTGCCAGGCTCCTCTCTCCATAGGATTTCCCAAGCAAGAATACTGGAGTGGATTGCCATTTTCTTCTCCAGGGGATCTTCCTGACCCAGGGATCAAACCCAGGTCTCTTGCATTGGCAGGCAGATTCTTTACCACTGAGCCACCAGGGAAGCCATAGTTGCTTTTGAATCCTCATCTGATATTTCCAACACTGCTGACATGCCTCATTCTGATGATGCTTTGTCTCTTCAAAAACATTTTTATTTTGCCTTTTGGTGTGCCTTGTAAATTTCTCTTGAAATTCAGACATGATGTCCTGGATTAAAGGCACTGCTGTAAGAGGGCTTTAGTAATGATGAGGTGAGGTGTGAAGGCAGGCAGATTCCCATGATTAGGTCTCGGCCCCTCAGTGAGCATCTTCCTCTGGACTGTGAATCACACAATTGTTTCTAATTTTTCTCTCTCCTACTCCATCCCTTATGTTGGATATAATGGCCTGAGCCAGCTGGAGCTGTGTATTTTCCTTCTCCTAGGTCATTTGGGTTCAGTTAATATGCAGATGATGATTGCAGCCATGAAATTAAAAGACGCTTACTCCTTGGAAGGAAAGTTATGACCAACCTAGATAGCATATTCAAAAGCAAAGATATTACTTTGCCAACAAAGATTCGTCTAGTCAAGGCTATGGTTTTTCCTGTGGTCATGTATGGATGTGAGAGTTGGACTGTGAAGAAAGCTGAGTGTTGAAGAATTGGTTCTTCTGAACTGTGGTACTGGAGAAGACTCTTGAGAGTCCCTTGGACTGCAAGGTGATCCAACCAGTCCATTCTAAAGGGGATCAGTCCTCGGTGTTCATTGGAAGGACTGATGCTGAGGCTGAAACTCCAGTACTTTGGCCACCTCATGTGAAGAGTTGACTCACTGGAAAAGACCCTGATGCTGGGAGGGATTGAGGGCAGGGGGAGAAGGGGATGACAGAAGATGAGATGGCTGGATGGCATCACCAACTCGATGCACATGAGTTTGGTTGAACTCTGGAAGTTAGTGATGGACAGGGAGGCCTGGTGTGCTGTGATTCATGGGGTCGCAAAGAGTCAGACACAACTGAACGACTGAACTGAACTGAATATGCTAGAGGGTTAGACTCGAGTACTAGTTTTCCTCTAGGGGAGGCCTTCTTAAGAGGACTTCTTTTTTTTTTTTTTTTAATTTTATGAGTAGATTTAATTTAACCCAATTATTCAAATATTATAATGTCAACATATAATCAATATACAAAATTGAGATTTTGCATTCCTTTTCTTTCACACCAAGCCTTCGCGATCTGGTGTGTAATTTGTACTTTGAGCACATCTCCAGTTGCAAGAGTCACATTTCAAGAGGACTTCTTAAGAGGATGTTCTTATCTATTTCAAATTGGCTATTCCCTCATTGCCCCACTCCCAGCAGGAAGGCTGAGGGGATTTTCCATGGTATTTCCTGTAGGATCCTGGTGAAGTTCCTGGAGGTAAACCTCACAATATTGTGAGTCCCTGCACGACTGCATCCCCCCAGAGTTTTTACTCTCAGATTGTTCACACTGAGCCTCCAGCAGTCTGTCAGTTATGGCTCTGGTTTTCTCCCCAAGCTCAGGTTCCCATGGTGGTTTTCACCATGAGGAAGCCTCAACTTCCTCTGTTCACCTGTGAGCCTCGCCAGTCTTGTCGGTGGCAGTTTGTCTCCACTTACAGATGCAAGAGGAGGTCTCCCTTTCCTTTTTTTTTTTCTCCCAGGTTTACAGAAGACTGACTCCCTGGTTTTGGCTAAGTTTCTCCTCTGAGCAGCCTTCTTGACTACCCAATTTTAATCAGGGCTTGCCAGCCATCTCCAGCCACTCTCACTTCCTATTCTTCATATTCCTTATCAACTTGGTGTTATCTTGTTTATCCATTTAGTTTTTTACCATCTATCTCCCACTACTTCAATGTAAACACCATGAGAAGATAAACCTTACATATCTTGTGGCCATTGATTCTCATTTCTTTGAAGGGTAGATGTATGGTAGACATTCAAAAGCACTTGTTTAAAAATAATTTATAAGTTGTTTAATCATGTTGCTATTGCTAAACTTAGAAGTTAGGATATTTCTAAATGCTATTACAATTTAATAATAACCACTGCTCTGAGGAACATTTGTATATAAATAAAGTTGTACATAAACAGTTTTCTATAAATGAATTTTTTTTTGCCTTCATTATCTTATAAGTAAAACTCCTATTTAGTCAAAGAAGATGAACATTTTTAAAGCTCTTAATAAATATTGCAGATTATATTCTGAAAAGGCTTTTCTAATTTATAATTTACCAATAATAAATTACAGTGCCTAGCACACTTTTCATTAGCATGGGGTATTCTGGTTTTTAAAGAGTGTTGTTAATTTTACAGGTGAGAATGAATACATTCATATGTTTATATTATTTTGCTGTAATTTTCTTTTTACCTATTCTTTTTCTAGATTATGAGCCTAATGAAAGCAGGGTTTTCATCTTTTTTAGGTGTATTCTTTTCTGAGCATACCCTTATTAACTCAGCAGTTTCTGGACAACTTATCTCAGTAATGGACTAGTTTTCCAAAAGGCTGAAGCAAAATAACTGAAGCTCCCAGTATTATTATAATATCTTAATGTTATTGCTTAGTCACTTAGTCATCCTCTTTTGCAACCTTGTGGACAGTAGCCTGCCAGGCCCCTCTATCCATGGGATTTCCCAGGCAAGTATACTGGAGTGAGTTGCCATTTCCTTCTCCAGGGTATCTTCCTGATCCAGGGATCAAACCCGGGTCTCCTGATTGGCAAGCAGGTTCTTTATCACTGAGCCCCAGGGAAGCCATTGGCCCAAATTGAGAAGATTTGCTTAATTTTTTACATCAGGGCTCTATATGATAGAGAAATAATGCAAATATGACTGAGGGCCAGTGGAAAGTGACATGGGAACTCATCACTAATAACAAAGTTCTGAAATGTGAGTGTGACTTCTTTCCATGAAATGGCAACCCACTCCAGTGTTCTTGCCTGGAGAATCCCAGGGATGGGAGCCTGGTGGGCTGCTGTCTATGGGGTCGCACAGAGTGGAACACGACTAAAGCAAAGCAGCAGCAGCAGCAGCAAGATTTGTATACTAACATGATTCTTACTTATTTGCTTTCTTGAGTGGGAGAGAAATTTTTGCTGCTAAAGCCTTTCCACTGGTTACAGCAGTACTGTCCATAGAAATATATAGTGACCCACATCTATAAATATGAATTTGTAGTAGCCATGTGAAAAAGTTAATAGGGAAAAATAATATTAATTAGTAAGACATTTTTAAACCAATGTGTCAAAAATACTCTATCAACATGTAATAAATGTAAAAAAATCTTTGAGACAAAAGTTTTATGCTATCTTTGAAATCTGTGGTGTATTGTACAGTTAAAGCACACCTCAATTTGGATCAGATACATTTAAAGCTCTCAAAATCATCATGTGAATAGTGCTACTGTATTTAGAAACCCAGGGTTTATAATATTAATATGGATTTTCATGGGCCAAGGGAGTCAATGTGTTTTCAATAATTGGGAGGATGTTCCTCATAGGTTTCATAGTTTGGGTTCCCCAGTCGCAGACCTTGAGGCAAACATTTGAGTGAAATTGGTTTATTCTAGAAGAGATCCTAGGAAAACACATGTAGGGAGTGAAGTGAGACAAAAATAGGAAGGAAACCAATAAAAAGTGTGTTAGCAAGAAAGTTACTGCTTTTGCAACTGGGCTCCTTCTCTCGGAGTCACCTTGGGAGACAGAATTATTCCAACTCACAGGCAAGGGCACTGGGTCATTTATCTACCCATTCCTCATCCATTAGTGGTTAAGGGTTGAATCCAAGGTTTTTGGCTTGCTTTTCATATGACCCCAGTATGCTTCCATAGCTAGAAAGAGGCCCTAAGTGGAGAGTTGGTGATAAGCCGTGAACTCCCTAGTCCTGGACAAGAGTCAGAGGACAAGAGCTGGAAAGTGACAGCTTCTGCTCCAGCAGGTCACACCGTCCAAGTAAGAGGGTAACAGGCAGGAAGGCCAGGGTTCTCCAAATGGAGGAAATAGCCTGCAAGTGTCAGACATTTTTATCTCTCTTAAGCGGCAGGAGGAAACAAACTAGCAATATTTTTTTCCTTCTCTATACAAATTTAAAGGGAGGTTTCTCTTAAAATACTGTGTGGCCATAATGACACCTGGTTTCACCTGAAGTTAGCTATTCTTGAGCCTAGAGATAACCAATGCCTTTTTCTTATGGAAATGTTTGTCTTAAGCTATGCTAATGTACTATGCCTTTACCCCAAACTCTGTCTCCAAGTCGGTTCCGCCTCTTGGCCCAGAACCTACTTGACAAACCAGTATGGATATTGTTCTCCTAATCCATGTAAATGAAACTATTTGTATGGTGATCTGTCCTTCTTCAAGATTCAAGTTAATCATTTTATGGCCCAGGATAAACCATTTGGCGCCAAGACTATCCCAAAATGCATCTTATGGGTGAGGGGCCTGGTGCCATTCTGAATTTTAAGACATTCCTTTCTTTCATTAACAGACTGCTAGTGATTACTTAACATCCAGCTGGAGACTAGCAGGCAGGTACTCTTTCTGCCCCCTTCTGATGCCTATGTCAGAAGCTTTCTCTATCTCCTTTATACTTCAATAAAACTTTATTACACAAAAGCTCTGAGCGATCAAGCCTCGACTCTGGCCCTGGATTGAATTCTTCTCCTCCAGGGGCCAAGAATCCCTGTGTATTCGCGTGATTCAACAACCTTTCACAAGGAGGGATCCTGTTAGCCTCAGGAGCCCTAGGGACTTGATTTTACTAAACTCTACTTTATAGCACTCATCCTGTTCACTCATGTTTCCCTAGCTCCTGGAAGAGTAGATATTTAATAAATAGTTGTTGACTGTATGACTTTCCCTGAGTGCCTGCTTTATTATTTCAGGCTCTCCATGTAAATGGGGCACATGGTTACAATCATGGGTCATGTCCTTGAAACTCCCTCATCAGAAAGGAAAGAGAGGTTTTCCCTTTCTAGCTCCAGCAAAACAAAACAAAACACAACAAAAATCACCCCACCTCCCCCACCCCCTACCACCACCGCTCAACATTCTCAAGGAAGAAATCCAGTTGGCTTGGTTAGCCATGAGGTTATCTGTCAGCCAAGCCCTTTGGACAAGACATGGCATATGATTGGCTAGATTTCAGTTAGGTGCCCACTCCTGAGTTTACAGAGGTGGATATATTACTAGGAGGAGTGATAGAGAAATTTTCACTATATTCAGAACTATGGATAGCCACAGGATTATGTTTAAATTGTGAATCCCATTTTCCTATATGTCTTGGTTGAAAACGCTTGAGGACCAGCATTATTTCAGCTGAAACATTTTAGTACTGCTCTTATACCCGCTGCAGATTTAAAACTTAAAGCTTTGACTGTTTGAAAGAGATCCTGTAGATCAGTCGCATTCAACCTTTTTGGAACTATGGACCAGTTTCATGGAAGACAATTTTTCCACGGACCAGGGAGAGTGGGATGATTTTGAGATGATTCAATCACTTTATTTATTGTGCACTTTATTTCTATTATTATACATTTTGATATATAATGAAATAATTATACAACTCACCATACTGAAGAATCAGGGAGCCCTGAGCTTGTTTTTCTACAACTAGATGGTCTCATCCAGGGTTTGATGGGAGAGAGTGACACCCGAAGTGTGTTGCTTATGTCTAATCTACTCTGTGATCTTCTTTTGGTTGCTGTCACTGCAGAAAACTCTGCTTTACAAAGATAGCTTATTGGAAATGGAAGCAGGATTTTCAGTGCTTTGTGGCAATCTCAGGATATTCTGCCTTGACTTTAATCCAGAACATATAGAAATTTGAAGTTGTCTCAAACATACTTTTTAGGTCATCATAATTTACAATCTCAACAAGTTGATTCCCTTTCTAGAACAAACAAACTCGATTCACCTGGCTTATTCACAGATGGGTCGCAGATCCATTCCTTCCCAGTTCAAGAGTCTTTTGTGGTTGGGAAGTAATGCTCAGTTCAGTTCAGTTCAATTCAGTCGCTCAGCCATGTCAGACTCGTTGCGACCTCATGAATTGCAGCATGCCAGGCCTCCCTGTCCATCACCAATTCCCAGAGTTCACTCAAACTCATGTCCATCGGTGATGCCATCCAGCCATCTCATCCTCTGTAGTCCCCTTCTCCTACCCCCAATTCCTCCCAGCATCAGAGTCTTTTCCAATGAGTCAACTCTTCGCATGAGGTGGCCAAAGTACTGGAGTTTCAGCTTTAGAATCAGTCCTTCCAAAGAACACTCAGGACTGATCTCCTTTAGAATGGACTGGTTGGATCTCCTTGCAGTCCAAGGGACTCTCAAGAGTCTTCTCCAACACCACAGTTCAAAAGCATCAATTCTTTGCTGCTCAGCTTTCTTCACAGTTCAACTGTCACATCCATACATGACTACTGGAAAAAACATAGTATTGACTAGACAGACCTTTGTTGGCAAAGTAATGTCTCTGCTTTTGAATATGTTATCTAGGTTGATCATAATGTTCCTTCCAAGGAGTAAGCGTCTTTTAATTTCATGGTTGCAATCACCATCTGCAGTGATTTTGGAGCCCCCCAAAATAAAGTCTGACACTGTTTCCACTGTTTCCCCATCTATTTTCCACGAAGTGATGGGACAAGAGACCATGATCTTCATTTTCTGAATGTTGAGCTTTAAGCCAACTTTTTCACTCTCCTCTTTCACTTTCATCAAGAGGCTTTTTAGTTCCTCTTCATTTTCTGCCATAAGGGTGGTATCATCTGCATATCTGAGGTTATTGATATTTCTCCTGGCAATCTTGATTCCAGCTTGTGCTTCTTCCAATCCAGGGTTTTCTCATGATGTACTCTGCATATAAGTTAAATAAGCAAGGTGACAATATACAGCCTTGACGTACTCCTTTTCCTATTTGGAACCAGTCTGTTGTTCCATGTCCAGTTCTAACTGTTGATTCCTGACCTGCATATAGGTTTCTCAAGAGGCAGGTCAGGTGGTCTGGTATTCCCATCTCTTTCAGAACTTTCCACAGTTTATTGTGATCCACGCAGTCAAAGGCTTTGGCATAGTCAATAAAGCAGAAATACATGTTTTTCTGAAACTCTCTTGCTTTTTCTGTGATCCAGCAGGTGTTGGCAATTTGATCTCTGGTTCCTCTGCCTTTTCTAAAACCAGCTTGAACATCTGGAAGTTCATGGTTCACATATTCCTGAAGCCTGGCTTGGAGAACTTTAAGTATTACTTTACTAGCCATGTGAGATGAGTGCAATTGTTCGGTAGTTTGAGCATTCTTTGGGATTGCGGGATTGAAATGAAAACTGAACTTTTCCAATACTATGGCCCCTGGTGAGATTTCCAAATTTGCTGGCATATTTAGTGCAGCACTTTCACAGCATCATCTTTCAGGATTTGAAATAGCTCAACTGGAGTTGCATCGCCTCCACTAGCTTTGTTAGTAGTGATGCTATCTAAGGCCTGCTTGACTTCACATACCAGGATGTCTGGCTCTAGATAAGTGATCACACCATCGTGATTATCTGGATAGTGAAGCTCTTTTTTGTACAGTTCTTCTGTGTATTCTTGCCACCTTTTCTTAATATCTTCTGCTTCTGTTAGGACCATACCATTTCTGTCTTTTATTTATTTATTTTAGAAAGAATTGTTTTGTTTTTATTTTTTTTCCTTTGTGCCATTAAAAAATTTTTTATTTTATTTATGTATTTATTTTTTACTTTACAATATTGTATTGGTTTTGTCATACATCAACATTATTGAGCCCAACTTTGCATGAAATGTTCCCTTGGTATCTCTAATTTTCTTGAAGAGATCTCTAGTCTTTCCCATTCTGTTGTTTTCCTCTATTTCTTTGCATTGATTGCTGAGGAAGGCTTTCTTATCTCTCCTTGCTCTTCTTTGGAACTCTGCATTCAGATGCTTATATCTTGTTTCCTTTTCTGCTTAGCTTTTCGCTTCTCTTCTTTTCACAGCTTTTTATAAAGCCTCCTTAGACAGCCATTTTGCTTTTTTGCATTTCTTTACCATGGGGATGGTCTTGATCCCTGTCTCCTGTACAGTGTCATGAACCTCCATCCATAGTTCATCAGGCACTCTGTCAAAAGCTTTACAGACAAGCAAAAGCTGAGAGAATTCAGCACCACCAAACCAGCTCTCCAACAAATGCTAAAGGATCTTGTTTAGACAGGAAACACAAAAAGGGTGTATAAACTCAAACCCAAAATAAAGTAAATGGCAACGGGTTCATCAGATCAGATCAGATCAGATCAGTCACTCAGTCATGTCCGACTCTTTGTGACCCCATGAATCACAGCACGCCAGGCCTCCCTGTCCATCACCAACTCCTGGAGTTCACCCAGATTCACGTCCATCGAGTCAGTGATGCCATCCACCCATCTCATCCTCTGTCGTCCCCTTCTCCTCCTGCCCCCAATCCCTCCCAGCATCAGAGTCTTTTCCAATGAGTCAACTCTTTGCATGAGGTGGCCAAAGTACTGGAGTTTCAGCTTTAGCATCATTCCTTCCAAAGAACACCCAGGACTGATCTCCTTCATAATGGGTTCATACTTATCAATAATTACCTTAAACATAAATGGGTTGAATGCCCCAATCAAAAGACAAAGAGTTGCTGAGTGGATACAAAAATAAGACCCCTATATATGTTGTCTACAAGAGACCCATCTCAAAATAAGGGACACATACAGACTGAAACTGAAGGGCTGGAAAAAGATATTCCATGCAAATAGAGACCAAAAGAAAGCAGGAGAGCAATACTTATATCAGATAAAATAGACTTTAAAACAAATGCTGTGAAAAGAGACAAAGAAGGACACTACATAAGGATCAAAAGATCAATTCAAGAAGAAGATGTAACAATTATAAATATATATGCACCCAACGTAAGAGCACTGCAATATGTAAGACAAATGTTAACAAGTATGAAAGGGGAAATTAACAATAACACAATAATAGTGGGAGACTTTAATTCCCAACTCACACCTGTGGAAAAATCAACTAAACAGAAAATTAACAAGGAAACACAAACTTTAAATGATACAACAGACCAGTTAGACCTAATTGATATCTATAGGACATTTCACCCCAACACAATGAATTTCACCTTTTTCTCAAGTGCACACGGAACTTTCTTCAGGATAGATCACATCCTGGGCCATAAATCTAGCCTTGGTAAATTAAAAAAAAATTGAAATCATTCCAAGCATCTTTTCTAACCACAATGCAGTAAGATTAGATCTCAATTATAGGAGAAAACTATTAAAAAATTCCAACCTATGGAGGCTGAACAACATGCTGCTGAATAACCAACATATCACAGAAGAAATCAAAAAAGAAATCAAAATATGCAATGAAACGAATGAAACTGAAAACACAACAACCCAAAACGTGTGGAACACTGTAAATGCAGTGCTAAGGAGAAGGTTCATAGCAATCAGGCATACCTCAAGAAACAACAAAAAAGTCAAATAAATAACCTAACTCTACACCTAAAGCAACGAGAAAAGGAAGAAATGAAGAACCCCAGGGTTAGTAGAAGGAAATAAATCTTAAAAATTAGGGCAGAAGTAAATGCAAAAGAAACAAAATAGACCATAGTAAAACTCAACAAAGCCAAAAGCAGGTTATTTGAGAGGATAAATAAAATTGACAAACCATTAGCCAGACTCATCAAGAAACAAAGGGAGAAAAATCAAATCAATAAAATTAGAAATGAAAATGGTAGATCACAACAGACAACACATAAATACACAAGATCATAAGAGTCTACTATCATCAATTATATGCCAATAAAATGGACAACATGGAAGAAATGGACAAATTCTTAGAAAAGTACAACTTTCCAAAACTCGACCAGGAAGAAATAGAAAATCTTAACAGATCCATCACAAGCACGGAAATTGAAATTATAATCAGAAATCTTCCAGCAAACAAAAGCCCAGGTCCAGATGGCTTCACAGCTGGATTCTGCCAAAAATTTAGAGAAGAGCTAACACTTATCTTACTTAAATTCTTCCAGGAAATTGCAGAGGAAGGGAAACTTCCAAACTCATTCTATGAGGCCACCATCACCCTAATACCAAAACCTGACAAAGATGCCACAATAAAAGAAAACTACAGGCCAATATCACTGATGAACATAGATGCAAAAATCCTTAACAAAATTGTAGCAATCAGAATCCAACAACACATTATAAAGATCATACATCATGACCAAGTGGGCTTTATCCCAGGGATGCAAGGATTCTTCAATATCCACAAATCAATCAAAGTAATACACCACATTATCAAATTGAAAAATAAAAGCCATATGATTATCTCAATAGATGCAGAGAAAGCCTTTGACAAAATTCAACATCCATTTATGATAAAAACTCTCCAGAAAGCAGGAATAGAAGGAACATACCTCAACATAATAAAAGCTATATATGACAAACCCACAGCAAACATTATCCTCAATGGTGAAAAATTGAAAGCATTTCCTCTAAAGTCAGGAACAAGACAAGGGTGCCCACTTTCACCTTTACTATTCAACATAGTTTTGGAAGTTTTTGCCACAGCAATCAGAGCAGAAAAAGAAATAAAAGGAATCCAAATTGGAAAAGAAGAAGTAAAACTCTCACTGTTTGCAGATGACATGATCCTCTACATAGAAAACCCTAAAGATTCCACCAGAAAATTACTAGAACTAATCCATGACTATAGTAAAGTTGCAGGATATAAAATAAACACAGAGAAATCCCTTGCATTCCTATACACTAACAATGAGAAAACAGAGAAATTAAGGAAACAATTCCATTCACCATTGCAATGGAAAGAATAAAATACTTAGGAATATATCTACCTAAAGAAACTAAAGACCTATATATAGAAAACTATAAAACACTGGTGAAAGAAATCAAAGAGGACACTAATAGATGGAGAAATATACCATGTTCATGGATTGGAAGAATCAATATAGTGAAAATGAGTATACTACCCAAAGCAATTTATAGATTCAATGCAATCCCCATCAAGCTACCAACGGTATTCTTCACAGAGCTAGAACAAATAATTTCACAATTTGTATGGAAATACAAAAAACCTCGAATAGCCAAAGCTATCTTGAGAAAGAAGAATGGAACTGGAGGAATCAACCTACCTGACTTCAGGAATTCTGTATTTTTTAATGACTGAGCTTTACACAGCACTTGTAACTATTAAGAGCTTCCCTGGTGGCTCAGATGGTAAAAGTGTCTGCACTAAAGTGTCTTACAGCCAGAGTTTCCCTCCTACAACCTGAGAATCATTTGTGATTCCCTGCATAACCTAGAGAGCCAGGAATCTCCCAAACTCTTTTGCTCTTTTGACCTTATGCATTTCACATCAATTGTTGGATGGCATCACTAACTCAATGGACATGAGTTTGAGCAAACTCAGGGAGATAGTAAAGGACAGGGAAGCCTGGCATCCTGCAGTTCATGGGGTTCCAAAGAGTTGGATATGACTTAGTGACTGAATAACAATTTCACATCAAAGAGAGGTGTCCCCACTTATGTGTCAGATTGTATGGCAAAACCAATATTGTAAAGTAAAAAATAATAATAATTAAAAAAAAAAAAACTTATGCGATCATTATATAGTCAAGGCACTGAGTAATGAGAAATAGATCGCAGAATTTTAGCTAGGTACAGATAACATAAGGTAATAGGATCAACACCCTCATTTGGGCCTCCTAGGTGGCACTAGGTTGTAAGGAAATGGCCTGCCAACGCAGGAGATATGAGATGTGGGTTCAATCTGTGAGTTGGAAGGATCTCCTGGAGAAGGAAATGGCAACCCACTCTAGTATTCTTGCCTGGAAAATTGCATGGACATAGGGTCCCATGGTGGGCTATAGTCCATGGGGTTGGACATAGACACAACTGAGCATGTGTGCACACACCCTCATTTTACAGGTGAGGAAACCAAGGCCTCTTAGACGGAAGGTGGGCCCATGTGTTAAGTTAGTTTGCAGCAGACACAGAATTTGGAATCTTTTCTTTCAATAAATGTATTAAATCAAGTATAACATACATATAGAAGCAGACACTGGTCATAGAATTAGAAAGCTTGTGATTCATGGTCTAGTAACCCTGCACCTACTTTAACAATATTGATGGTAAGTTACACTTGTGTAGTTCTTTATAATTTATTTTACACAGTTCTCACATGCATAATCTCACTTAATCTCATGATGGTTCTTTTTTATCATTTGTCATGGATGAGGAGATTTGTTCAAGGGCTCATTTAAGGTCACAGAGCTGGTCCAGAGAGCACAGAGAGGGAATTGCTGGGGGAAGCTGCTCCAGGTGCTGTGTTCTGTATTGAGTCTGAGAACACTGCTCCTTTCATGTGGTTCTCAAGGTGGGGACCAATCACTGATGCTCACAGGGTGACAGAAAATCACTGGTGGGTTTCAGTTCTGTCACTGGTCAGGTCACATCTATGGAAAGAAATATGTATACTGGTTCTCATCCCAGTTGAATACCTTCCTGACTTTATTTCTGTATACTCTGCATCTTCTTAGCAGGATGAGCTGTCAGATTATCTGATTTTTGAATGTGCAACATCAGATGGCAATGCCTTGTTCAGAGCTGTAACACCAGGATGATTAGCTTAAGTCAACAAGCTTTTTCTCTAATAGAGCAGGATTTATTCATCTGAAAAAGGTGCACTTAAACATCTGGAAAAAGGTGCTTCCAAGTCACATTTTCCCGAACAAATAGTTCAAGCAAGCTGAATCACTGTCTCATTGACCTTTTTAGATGACTCCTGAAATAGCAGAGAAAGTACCTGTTAAATATATAAAGCTGAAAGGGGAATTAGTTTGATAGGGCTGCCATGTAAAGTACCACAGAGTAGATGACTTAAACAACAGAAACTAATTTTCTCTTAGCGCTGGATGGAGACTAGAAGTCTGAGGTCAAGTTGTCACCAGGGCTGGTTTCCTCTGAGGTCTCTCTCCTTGGCTTGGAGATGCCGTGTTCTCTCTGTGTCTCACATGGTCTTCCCTCTGTGTGCCTGTGTCCTGATCGCCTCTTATAATTCCAGTCTTTTAGATTAGGACACACCTGTATGACTTCATTTTAACTTTATTGCCTCTTTAAAGACCCTGTCTCAAAACACAGTTGCATTCTGACATACTGGAAGGTTTAGGACTTCAATATGTAAAATTGGAGGGGACACAATTCAGCCCATAACAAAGGATACATGCCTGCCATTCATTCTCTTCTGTGATGAAGCAGACCTGATTGAGGTTTTTTGAAGTTTCTTTGTTCCCAGTGTGTCACAGAGGTGTCGTTTTGTCTATTCATGAAATCACCTAATACAGCTCCAAAAGTTATGAAATCCTCATATTCTGGATCTTAAAGCCAATTTGACCAGTTTGAGCAGATGGAGGAGGCACTTAGCCTCCACGTGGCCTTGTGTTCCCCAAGGTCCCTGAGCCTCAGGTCCTCACCAGTGTATAGATCAGAGATTACAGCCCTGCCAGATTCTTCACACTTATTACAAGGATCAGATGAGAGAGCAGATGCTTAAGCGCTTTGATAATATAGAGTGTTTTACAGTAGAAAAGTGGGATCATTTTTTTTTTTTTAAGGCTGTAGTCAGAAGCCTTGCCTCGCAATAATTAAGCAAATATACCCCTAGTTCTTCTAAGTAGCTTTAGAGACTCTCAATCAGAGGTCCCCAAACCCTGGGCTGCAGACTGGTACCTGTCTGCAGGCTGTTAGGAACTGGGCCCCACTGGGATGTTAGGAGGTGAATGGTGGGCGAGTGAGTGAAGCTTCATCTGCTGCTCCCTGTTGCTCAAATTACATCTGGACCTCCCCCAGCTACACCCTCCTCGCTGCATCTGTGGAAATCTTGATTTCCATGACACTGGGTCCCTGGTGCCCAAACAGCTGGGGACCCCTGCTCTAAAAATATTTTTAATAGTAAGTTTTAAAACAAATGATACATTTAATGTTATAAAATTTTAACAGTTTTTTAAAATACTTTTTAAAATTTATGAACAAAAGGTAAATCACCGTCCACTCCTGTCATCACACAGCTCCCCCCCTAGGTCGAGCCCCAGCACCACTGTTGACTGTCCTGTTGACTTCTGTGTATCAGGAAGAACTTGTGAACATGTGGATAGTTGTTCTCTCCTTTTTTTCAGTTCATATTGTATCTCAGATTATATCAATGCATATAGTTACCTCATTCTTTTTAATGTCTACATCGTATTATGCTTTCTCCATTTCTATTCCTTATTTTCAATGCTTATCAAGCAGAGTTTATAAAATATAGTGATTACAACGTAATATTAACATCTGAATTTGTTGTGTTCATTTTACCTGTGAAAACGAGAAACCCTTGGGTAGACACTATTTATAGATTTCCTAGCCTCTTTGTCACCCTATTTTTAATTTATCTCCAGTTAGTAAAGTGATTTTACTTATCAATTTCCTGTAGTGATAAAACATATCTGAGAATCAGAATGATCAGAACTATAGTAAATCTACAGGTTGTTTGGCATTAAGTCCAGCCCCATTGAGGGTTTTAATGAGACTACTTCCTCCGCTGAATAAATACACCCCTGTTTTTTTTTTTTTTTAATTGTGTGTCCACTAGTGATATGATTGCTTCACATGAAGACGTGAACCTATAAATGTGATGCTTTAGGAGAAGGATTTTAAAACTGTTAAATATGTTGTTTTTGTCTTTTTCCTCCCTCAGGTGCACTTTGGAAAGAAATAGCCAGATATTACTTAGAGTGACCGTGTGGTTATGAATGTTTCCAGTGGACAGCCCTCAGCTTTAACAATTTTTGAGTCAACAATGTGATTCTACTGTGAGGTCATATCTATTCCAAAGGCACTTTTCCAATAAGTTTTTGCATAAAGTATATTGTACTTACATTTTTCATACCAGCAACAAACACTTACAGATCATAAAGTGTTAGCCTGTAATATTTTTCTCCAACTTCATTCAATGATTTCAAGGTCTTGCAAAAGAATTTATTATGTTCATTTATGTTATATTATTTTCCTTCTTATCCAAATCAGAGGTACAGGCCACCAATAAAAGCTGTCTCTCAGGTTTTGTGTCTTGAGAGACTCCAGAGTCAAACCCATTTGCGAAGATTTGAGACAAAGTTGTCACAGATTTTTTTTTTTTTTACTCTTTCCAGAATTACATATTACTTTCCAATTATATCAGGGAATCTGCTTACTTGAAGACTGTGTGAAGTTGCCGTTTTGTGTCACCACTTCTTTTAACATAACTAGGATCAATTTTTCCTCTCAAAGACCTCTGGTTAAATTACTATAGAGAAAACTAATAATAGTAGGAAAATGTACTAATAGGTATTACTAATGTAATAACTAATAGAAAAATGTACAATATGTATGATTTAAGTGACATTATAGGAGACAGAGGTGTCTCCCTCCAAAAAATATAGTTAAAATACAAAACGACAACATTAAATGTTCATCTCCTGTGTCTCCTGCATTGCAGACAGATTCTTTACTGCTGAGCTATCAGGGAAGCCCTCTAAAAGAGAAGGAAGAGAAAATACACTTTCTCAAAATAGGAGCCCTTCTAGAGGATTTGCTAATGAAGGACAGACATGTGCTAGAATGTCTTCTAGATTGAGGACTTTATTTTTTACATTTAAAAAAATTGAGGTGAAATATATAACAAAATTTGCCATAGAACCATTTTTAATCATACAGTTCAATGGCATTAATCACATGAACAGTGTTGTGCAGCTATCATTGTCTGGGTAACTTGATAATTATGTACTCCTATTCAGTGTGTTATTTCTGCAGAATCACTCTGGTGAGTTTCATTTTTCTAGAAGTGGATCTGTTTCCTGTGATTTTTGAGCTTGAATGGCATAAATTTATTCACAATATCTTATGTGTTTAATCTCTGCAGCATCTCTGTGTTCTTTTGGCTTTTTAATTTTCTTTGAGGCTTCTCTTTTTTATGAGTAATCTTGTATAACTTTTTCCTATTTTCAAAGAATCAACTTTTTGCTTGATTGATGCTCTGTTTTTCTTTCTAGTTCATCATATCATTCTTTCTTTCTTTCATTGCAAACAGATTAATAACATCATTATTTTTCTAACCTAAGTATATAAACATGACATTTTTTCTGAGATCCACTTTAGCTACAGCCTACAACTTTTGATACTTACACCAGTCAATAGCCAAAGTATTATGTATTTTCTTTTTTTTTTAAATTTTATTTTATTTTTAAACTTTACATAATTGTATTAGTTTTACCAAATATCAAAATGAATCTGCCACAGGTATACATGTGTTCCCCATCCTGAACCCTCCTCCCTCCTCCCTCCCCATACCATCCCTCTGGGTCGTCCCAGTGCACTAGCCCCAAGCATCCAGTATCGTGCATTGAAACTGGACTGGCAACTCGTTTCATACATGATATTTTACATGTTTCAATGCCATTCTCCCAAATCTTCCCACCCTCTCCCTCTCCCACATAGTCCATAAGACTGTTCTATACATCAGTGTCTCTTTTGCTGTCTCATACACAGGGTTATTGTTACCATCTTTCTAAATTCCATATATATGTGTTAGTATACTGTATTGGTGTTTTTCTTTCTGGCTTACTTCAATCTGTATAATAGGCTCCAGTTTCATCCACCTCATTAGAACTGATTCAAATGTATTCTTTACTAATTTAATTCATTATATTTTTTACCCATGATTTATTTATAAGAATAATGTTCTGTGAATTTCAAATGGCAATAGATTTTTTCTATTAGATTGAACATGTGGAACTGCTAACATTCAGCCTTTTGTATAAAACGGCACTTTCATGTGTTTCAACATAATAGTTTTCTTTTATTATTAATACATAACTTAATTTCATTTTGGCCAGACAACATTAGGTTGTAGATTTTAAATCAAAGGTAATGATACTCACACAAAAGCCCTTGTGTCCACCGTTTTGTATTTTATTTGGGGATTTTAAAATGTTTTAAGAGCACATGTAACTAGTAATTTTCAAATAAAAGTCCTCCCTGAGTACTGGAATGTTTTCTGATACATGTTTCAGGTTGATTCTCTGGAATGCAGACTCAGATGGAGTTTAGTGCTGGGATGTTTATCAGGGGTGCCCTTGGAATCAACACTGTGGAATCAAGAGGGAAGAAACAGGATAGGGCAGAAGGAAAGATCAAGATGGAACAATAGCCAGATGACCTTAGCTGATCCTATGGGGCATCTGGAGTGAAGACGGCCCTTCAGGGTTGTCCTGACACATCCAATGGCCAGGTCTTTATACCTCCACCTGGAAGGGTCACTGCATGCAGCCTGGTGCTTAAGGTTGCCCACTGGCAGCACCTCCAGCAGCTAGGCAACAAGTCCTTGAAGGGAGGTCTGAACAGCAGATCTCCATGTCCCACCACATCCTGTATCATAGCTCCAGAGGTAGGTGATAAAGATGTATTGTGGAGGAAACTTTTGATGACTCATGGGTAAGTCAAAATGATGACTTAGTGACTATCCTCAATACCCTCTGGTTTAAAAAATAGAGGAGAAGTTCCACGAAGGGGAGAAATATCATTTTCTAGGGTCAACCCAGAAGTCACCTCTTCTAGGAAGTTATCTTTAGATCAGTCATCATCCTCAGATCAGATCGGATCAGTCGCTCAGTCCTGTCTGACTCTTTGCGATCCCATGAATCCCAGCACGCCAGGCCTCCCTGTCCATCACCAACTCGCGGACTTCACTGAGATTCACGTCCAATGAGTCAGTGATGCCATCCAGCCATCTCATCCTCTGTCGTCCCCTTCTACTCCTGCCCCCAATCCCTCCCAGCATTAGAGTCTTTTCAAATGAGTCAACTCTTCGCATGAGGTGGCCAAAGTACTGGAGTTTCAGCTTTAGCATCATTCCTTCCAAAGAAATCCCAGGGCTGATCTCCTTCAGAATGGACTGGTTGGATCTCCTTGCAGTCCAAGGGACTCTCAAGAGTCTTCTCCAGCACCACAGTTCAAAAGCATCAATTCTTTGGCGCTCAGCCTTCTTCACAGTCCAACTCTCACATCAATACATGACCACAGGAAGAACCATAGCCTTGACTAGACGAACATTTCTTGGCAAAGTAATGTCTCTGCTTTTGAACATGCTATCAAGGTTGGTCGTAACTTTCCTTCCAAGGAGTAAACCTCTTTTAATTTCATGGCTGCAGTCACCATCTGCAGTGATTTTGGAGCCCAGAAAAATAAATTCTGTCACTGTTTCCACTGTTTCCCCATCTATTTCCCATGAAGTGATGGGACCGGATGCCATGATCTTCGTTTTCTGAATGTTGAGCTTTAAGCCAACTTTTTCACTCTCTACTTTCACTTTCATCGAGGCTTTTGAGTTCCTCTTCACTTTCTGCCATAAGGGTGGTGTCATCTGCATATCTGAGGTTATTGACGTTTCTCCCGGCAATCTTGATTCCAGTTTGTGTTTCTTCCAGTCCAGCATTTCTCATGATGTACTCTGCATATAAGTTAAATAAACAGGGTGACAATATACAGCCTTGACGAACTCCTTTTCCTATTTTGAACCAGTCTGTTGTTTCATGCCCAGTTCTAACTGTTGCTTCCTGACCTGCATACAAATTTCTCAAGAGGCAGATCAGGTGGTCTGGTATTCCCATCTCTTTCAGAATTTTCCACAGTTTATTGTGATCCACACAGTCAAAGGCTTTGGCATAGTCAATAAAGCAGAAATGCATGTTTTTCTGGAACTCTCTTGCTTTTTCCATCATCCAGCAGATGTTGGCAATTTGATCTCTGGTTCCTCTGCCTTTTCTAAAACCAGCTTGAACATCAGGAAGTTCACGATTCACATATTGCTGAAGCCTGGCTTGGAGAATTTTGAGCATTACTTTACTAGCATGTGAGATGAGTACAATTGTGTGGTAGTTTGAGCATTCTTTTGCATTGCCTTTCTTTGGGATTGGAATGAAAACTGACCTTTTCCAGTCCTGTGGCCACTGCTGAGTTTTCCAAATTTGCTGGCATATTGAATGCAGTACTTTCACAGCATCATCTTTCAGGATTTAAAATAGCTCAACTGGAATTCCATCACCTCCACTAGCTTTGTTCATAGTGATGCTTTCTAAGGCCCACTTGACTTCACATTCCAGGATGTCTGGCTCTAGGTCAGTGATCACACCATCGTGATTATCTGGGTCGTGAAGATCTTTTTGTACATTCTGTGTATTCTTTCCATCTCTTCTTAATATCTTCTGCTTCTGTTAGGTCCATAACATTTCTGTCCTTTATCGAGCTCATCTTTGCATGAAATGTTCCTTTGGTATCTCTGATTTTCCTGAAGAGATCCCTAGTCTTTCCCATTCTGTTGTTTTCCTCTATTTCTTTGCATTGATTGCTGAGGAAGGCTTTCTTATCTCTCCTTGCTATTCTTGGAAGTCTGCATTCAGATATTTATATCTTTCCTTTTCTCCTTTGCTTTTCACTTTTCTTCTTTTCAGAGCTATTTTTAAGGCCTCACCAGACAGCCATTTTGCTTTTTTGCATTTCTTTTCTATGGGAATGGTCTTGATCCCTGTCTACTGTACAATGTCACGAACCTCATTCCATAGTTCATCAGGCACTCTATCTATCAGATCTAGGCCCTTAAATCTATTTCTTACTTCCACTGTATAATCATAAGGGATTTGATTTAGGTCATACCTGAATGGTCTAGTGGTTTTCCCTACTTTCTTATATTTAAGTCTGTATTTGGCAATAAGGAGTTCATGGTCTGAGCCACAGTCAGCTTCTGGTCTTGTTTTTGCTGACTGTATAGAGCTTCTCCATCTTTGGCTGCAAAGAATATAATCAATCTGATTTTGGTGTTGACCATCTGGTGATGTCCATGTGTAGAGTCTTCTCTTGTGTTTTTGGAAGAGGATGTCTGCTATGACCAGTGCATTTTCTTGGCAAAACTCTATTAGTCTTTGCCCTGCTTCATTCCGTATTCTAAGGCCAAATTTGTCTGTTACTCCAGGTGTTTCTTGACTTCCTGCTTTTGCATTCCAGTCCCCTCGGGCGCGCCTTAGCGCAGGCAGCTGCGACGGGCGCGCCATAGCGCGGCCGAGAGGAGCCACCCCACATCCGAGGTCCGGGGCAGAAGCCTGGAGGACCCCATGCCCGAAGGGCAGCGGCCAGGAGGAGTTACCCCACGTCCGAAGTCAGGGGCAGCGGCTGAGAGTACCAGACTGCGACGGTGCAGGAACAGCCGGAGGAGCTACCCCATACCCCTAAGCCCAAGGACAGGGGCGGTGGCTGGGAGGAGCAACCCACGCCCGAGGCCAGGGGCGCGACGAGAGGAGTTACCCCGCGTCCGAGGTCAGGGGCCACGGCCAGGAGGAGATACCCCACGCCCAAGCCTGAGGCCAGGGGCGACAGGCGGGAGGAGCTACCCCACGCACCTAAGGCCGAGGTCAAGGGCGGCGGCGGGGAGGAGAAACTGACTGAGGCCAGGGGCAGTGGCCGGGAGGACCAACCCCACATCCAAGGAGCCCTGGCTGCAAGGGCGCAGGAGGGCCTAGAGGAGCTTTCCCACATTGAAGGTCAGGAAAGGCGGCCCTGAGGAGATACCCCTCGTTCAAGGTAAGGAGCAATGGCTGCGCTTTGCTGGAGCAGATGTGAAGAGATACCCCACGCCCAAGGTAAGAGAAACCCAAGTAAGACAGGTGTTGCAAGTGGGCATCAGAGGGCAAACGCACTGAAACCATACTCACAGAAAACTAGTCAGTCTAGTCACACTAGAACCACAGCCTTGTCTAACTCAATGAAACTAAGCCATGCCCGTGGGGCAACCCAAGACAGGCGGGTCATGGTGGAGAGATCTGACAGAATGTGGTCCACTGGGGAAGGGAATGGCAAACCACTTCAGTATTCTTGCCTTGAGAACCCCATGAACAGTATGAAAAGGCAAAATGATAGGATACTGAAAGAGAAACTCCCCAGGTCAGTAGGTGCCTAATATGCTACTGGAGATCAGTGGAGAAATAACTCCACAAAGAATGAAGGGATGGAGCAAAAGCAAAAACAATACCCAGCTGTGGATGTGACTGGTGATAGAAGCAAGGTCCAATGCTGTAAAGAGCAATATTGCATAGGAACCTGGAATGTCAGGTCCATGAATCAAGGCAAACTGGAAGTGGTCAAACAAGAGATGGCAAGAGTGAATGTTGACATTCTAGGAATCAGCGAACTAAAATGGACTGGAAAGGGTGAATTTAACTCATAAGACCATTATATCTACTACTGCGGGCAGGAATCCCTCAGAAGAAATGGAGTGGCCATCATGGTCAACAAAAGAGTCCAAAATGCAGTACTTGGATGCAATCTCAAAAACGACAGAATGATCTCTATTCATTTCCAAGGCAAACCATTCAATATCACAGTAATCCAAGTCTATGCCCCAACCAGTAACGCTGAAGAAGCTGAAGTTGAACGGTTCTATGAAGACCTACAAGACCTTTTAGAACTAACACCCACCCCCCCCACACCAAAAAAAAAAGATGTCATCATCCTAGGTAACTCATATTTCTGTAATGCCCTGAGCACCTCTCATGTGTTAAACTGAACCATACTTGGTTAGTGTCCTATTGTCTGGTATGATGATTTTTAAACAAGAGGCCCTGTTCTTTCCATTTTACACAGTTTATGTAAATTATGTAGCCTGCCCTGACTATGAGTATTCATACATGGTCTATTTTCTCACTAAACCAAGTGATAATAAGATTTGAAACTGTGCCCTATTCATTTTAAAAAATTACATCTTTCAGCACAGTGTTTGTCACATGGGGGCACTCAGTAAATATTTGCTGAATGAATAAATGATGACTGAGAACAAACCTTCCTTGTCAACTTTATAATTTTGGAATTCTAAGAAGTAGCCTGGGATGACAGAAAGCCCTGGTTTTGCAATCAGTCACACTGATTTGCCATTCAGGTCTTTCTTTGCTCCTCACCAGTAGTGTGGGTGTCCAAAGAATGTACTGTCCAGAGTGGGACACTTGAGAGTAAAAGGAAAGCAGTAACCAGCAAGAGTGCCAGGGAAATAAACTGGCACCATCCTTGAAAAACTGGACAATGGACACCCTACAGCCATGTAGTCTTAGTTACATGCTCGGTAAGTATCTTAACCTCTGAATCTCAGCATCTTTATCTAGAAGATGGCTATGATTCCTGCTCCTGGAGTTCTTTGGTTGGGATGATGGATGGACCAAGAGCATCCAGAGACACAGGGTGAAATCACTGACCTTGATGATTCCTAATCACCAGGAGAGGAGAGCAAGACGAGTGTGGATGAAGGAGGTTTGTAGACTGCAGAAGGTGTATTTGAGGAGGTCCTCATCTGACGGCCTAAATCAGACTGTCCTTCCTCCGCATGTAGTTAAAATGACACAAGCCTCCAGGGAGGAGCACAAGCTCTGGAGTCAGCCTTCCAGGGACAAATACTGACTCTGGGCATTGATGACTGGGTTTGGATACAAATTCTGCTACTGTTTACCATGGGCTCTTTAGGTTGGGAAGTCCACTGTGCTTCAGTGTCTTTGTCTGAAAGTTGACATAGGGGTACTATGATTCACAGAGGGTTATTGCAAAGATTGACTATGACAGTGACACTCACTGTGTGGTCTGTGCACTAGTGCCAGTCCATGAACTGTTTATAACTAGGTTAGAATTAAGTACAGGAAACTCAAGAAACTGAGAGCCATCAGCTATTGCCGTGACATCCACACTCAGGATGTGTGGGATCCTGAACAGTACAGAGACCCGTGGAGTGTTGCACTTAAAGGGGGAGGTACATGTGGTTTCAGCTGCACACTAGCCATGCACAGTGGATCAGTGACTAAGTTGCAGTGGCCTGAGAATTTAAAATTAAACTAATATTTAATCTCAGACATTTGAGAAAAACTGCTTTTGAACAATGTTAGACATGTGATTAGCTGTCAATCACTACTACCCTCTCCAGCACTGCCTTCTTATTAATTGTTACCATCATATCTATGTTTAAAATGAGACCATACAGACTTTCAAAAGGCAGTACTATACATTATCAATGTTTCTAATAGCATTTAAGAGTTAGAAATAGTTAAATTCCTGTAAAAGTTTCAGTTCAGTTCAGTCGCTCAGTCATGTCTGACTCTCTGTGACCCTATTGACTGTAGCATGCCAGGCTTCCCTGTCCATCACCACTCCCAGAGCTTGCTCAAACTCATGTCTTATCGACTCAGTGATGCCATCTACCACCTCATCCTCTGTCGTCCCCTCTCCTCCTGCCTTCAATATTTCCCAGCATCAGGGTCTTTTCAAATGAGTCAATTCGTCGCATCAGGTGGCCAAAGTATTAGAGTTTCAGCTTCAGCATCAGTCCTTCCAACGGATAGTCAGAACTGATTTCCTTTAGGATGGACTGGTTTGATCTCCTTCCAGTCCAAGGGACTCTCAAGAGTCTTCTCGAACAGCACAGTTCAGAAGCATCAATTCTTTGGTATTCAGCTTTCTTTATAGTCCAACTCTCACATCCATACATGACTACTGGAAAAACCATAGGTTTGAGTAGATGGACTTTTGTTGGCAAAGTAATGTCTCTGCTTTTTAATATGCTATCTAGGTTGGTCATAGCTTTTCTTCCAAGGAGCAGGTGTCTTTTAATTTCATGGCTGCAGTCACCATCTGAAGTGATTTTGGAGCCCCCCAAAATAAAGTCTGTCACTGTTTCTATTGTTTCCCATCTATTTGCCATGAAGTGATGGGACTGGATGCCATGATCTTTGTATCTGAATGTTGAGTTTTAAGCCAGCTATTTCACTCTCCTCTTTCACTTTCATCAAGATGTTCTTTAGTTCTTCTACACTTTCTGCCGTAAGTGTGTTGTCATCTGTGTATCTGAGGTTATTGATATTTCTCCTAGCAATCTTGATTCCAGCTTGTGCTTCATCCAGCCCAGCATTTTGCATAATGTACTCTGCATATAAGTTAAAGATGACAGGGTGACAATATACAGCCTTGGTGTACTGCCTTCCCAGTTTGAAACAAGACTGCTGTTCCATGTCCAGTTCTAACTGTTGCTTCTTGACCTGCATACAGATTTCTCAGGAGGCAGGTAACGTGATCTGGTATTCCCATCTCTAAAAAATTTCCACAGTGTGTTGTGATCTACACAGTCAAAGGCTTTAGTGTAGTCAATGAAGCAGAAGTAGGTGTTTTTCTAGAATTATCTTGCTTTTCCTGTGGTCCAACAGATGTTGGCAATTTGACCCCTGGTTCGTCTCCCTTTTCTAAGTCCAGCTTGATCATCTGGAAGTTCACAGTTCACATACATTTGTAGCCTTGCTTGGAGACTTTTGAGTATTAGTTTGCTACCGTGTGAGATGAGTGCAATTGTGTGCTAGGTTGAACATTCTTTGGCGTTGCCCTTTTTTGGGATTGGCATGAAAATGACCTTTTCCAGTCCTGTGGCCACTGCTGAGTTTTCCAAATTTGCTGGGATATTGAGTGCTTCACTTTAACAGTATCATCTTTTAGGATTGGAAATAGCTCAACTGGAATTCCATCACCTCCACTAGCTTTGTTCACAGTGATGCTTCAAGTTTAGAGGGTTTTAATTTTCCAAGTCTAAAAACAATTCTGCATATGTATTTATAAATATTCTACTCTTGAATCAGCAGCATGGTCCTACTGTTGAAGAAGGTACACAGAAACACAAAAGGTCACTTTAAACCCCTTGAGAGTTTTTTAAAAATCAAGGTTTCATGTATAAGCTATTAATTTTCATTTTAAAACAGAATATGGATTAACTGAGCTTTTGTTTTTTAAACCTAATGTTCTAAGGGGAAAAAAATTTTTTTTTTTTTTTCAAAAACTAAACCAGCAGTTTGTTCAGTACTGGGAGAAATACATATTTATTTGAGTTTAGACCTAAAAAATAACATTACTTGAAGGAATAACATGCCCCAGCCCTATTAGACGTCCATCTATACACCAAGTGAGTTGCCATAAGGTTCAGATTGGGATTGTGTGATGTTTTTAAGAAGAACAAGTTTAAGACTTAGACACACTAAGAATGTTCTACACGAAGTTTGCATTCTTGCATTGAAGGCTTCTGAATAACTTCATTCTTTCTCTCAGCAGCAATGCTCACAATTATCCACCCAAATAGGTGGAGGCTTTGTGTATTCCAAACCAGTGTTTGATCTAATAGTTAATCACATTTAATTCTAGAGGACATTATGTGAAAAAATCTTTAAAATTACATTTACAGGCTACCTAGACAAAAAAAATGAGTCTCTTTTAAGGAGTTTATATCACATTTGAACTTTTGTAAGTAAATAATGATAAACAGTAGGTTGAGGATTTTTAAACCCTACATTTTACAACAATAAAAAATTTTAAAAATCCACGAGTTTCTACTGATTCCAATAAGACATAAAACAGGAGGAAGTGAAAGCTCTTTTTTTCCAGTAGAAAGGCAACTTACAAATGTAGACAGATTGACAGAATATTAACATATGGCATCCATTGTCATAAATAATTCAAACAAAATTCATCACTGACTGAACATACGATGAATGTTTGGGGGTCAGGAGAGACACAGCATTTTCATATCTTCTCAGATTAATTCTTTAGGGAAGAATTATATTTTTAAAGTGGAAAAATCTGGCAAACACCAGGCTAAGCAAGTAACCAGAGTATATATTAATAGTGAACCTACTGACACCCTTGGGTTTTTTTTCTTGTTTCTTTAAAAATGTCTATAAATATAGCTGACTTACAATGTTGTGTTAATTTCTGCTGTATAGCAGTGATTCAGTTATACATATACACACATTCTTTTTCATGTAAGTTTAACAGGCAGGGTGACAATACACAGCCTCGTCATACTCCTTTACCAATTTTGACCCAGGCAGTTGTTCCATGTCTGGTTCTAACTGTTGCTTCTTGACCTGCATACAGGCTTCTCAGGAGACCAGGTAAGGTGGTCTGGTACTCCCATCTCTTTAAGTTTTCCAGTTTGTTGTGATCTACCACACAATTGCACTCATCTCACACGCTAGTGAAGTAATGCTCAAAATTCTCCAAGCCAGGCTTCAGCAATATGTGAACCGTGAACTTCCTGATGTTCAAGCTGGTTTTAGAAAAGGCAGAGGAACCAGAGATCAAATTGCCAACATCTGCTGGATGATGGAAAAAGCAAGAGAGTTCCAGAAAAACATCTATTTATGCTTTATTGACTATGCCAAAGCCTTTGACTGTGTGGATCACAATAAACTGTGGAAAATTCTGAAAGAGATGGGAATACCAGACCACCTGATCTGCCTTTTGAGAAATTTGTATGCAGGTCAGGAAGCAACAGTTAGAACTGGGCATGGAACAACAGACTGATTCCAAATAGTTAAAGGAGTACTTCAAGGCTGTATATTGTCAACCTGTTTATTTAACTTCTATGCAGAGTACATCATGAGAAACGCTGGACTGGAAGAAACACAAACTGGAATCAAGATTGCGGGGAGAAATATCAATAACCTCAGATATACAAATGACACCACCCTTATGGCAGAAAGTGAAGAGGAACTACAAAGCCTCTTGATGAAAGTGAAAGTAGAGAGTGAACAAGTTGGCTTAAAGCTCAACATTCAGAAAACGAAGATCATGGCATCCGGTCCCATCACTTCATGGGAAATAGATGGGGAAACAGTGGAAACAGTGTCAGACTTTATTTTTCTGGGCTCCAAAATCAGTGCAGATGGTGGCTGCAGCCATAAAATTAAAAGACGCTTACTCCTTGGAAGGAAAGTTATGTCCAACCTAGATAGAATATTCAAAAGCAGAGACATTACTTTGCCAACATATGTTCGTCTAGTCAAGGCTATGGTTTTTCCTGTGGTCATGTATGGATGTGAGAGTTGGACTGTGAAGAAGGCTGAGTGCTGAAGAATTGATGCTTTTGAACTGCGGTGTTGGAGAAGACTCCTGAGAGTCCCTTGGACTGCAAGGAGATCCAACCAGTCCATTCTGAAGGAGATCAGCCCTGGGATTTCTTTGGAAGGAATGATGCTAAAGCTGAAACTCCAGTACTTTGGCCACCTCATGCGAAGAGTTGACTCATTGGAAAAGACTCTGATGCCAGGAGGGATTGGGGGCAGGAGGAGAAGGGGAAGACAGAGGATGAGATGGCTGGATGGCATCACTGACTCGATGGATGTGAGTCTCTGAACTCTGGGAGTTGGTGATGGACAGGGAGGCCTGGCATGCTGTGATTCATGGGGTCTCAAAGAGTCGGACATGACTGAGCAACTGATCTGATCTGATCTGACACAGTCAAAGCTTTAGCATAGTCAACGAAGCACAAGTAGATGTTTTTCTGAGCAGAAACCATAAGGCCTGCAAAGCCTTAAAATGGACTTCCTGGTCCTTTACAGGAAAAGTCTGGCCACCCTGCCATAGGGCTCTGCTGTTCTAAATGCGTCCTGTGGACCAGTAGCGTTGCCTTGCCCTGGGAGGCTGTTATGAACATGGAATCTTGTCTCTACCCCAGACCTACCGATTCAGAATCTCCAGAATCCAGGTGAGTTCTACTGGATTCACCTACCAGAATCCAGGTGAGTACAGTTTGAGAAGTGCTGGTTTAGAGGCCCTGCTCAGTTTATCCTGTGGTTGCACCCTCCCTCAGGTGCAGGCAGCCAGAGAGGATCAGGGGGTGTGGTCACCTGTAGCTCTGTCCCATCCAGGCCGTGCTCTGAGCACCTGGACCTAGAACCCCTGCTCCCAGCCCCAGTGCAGGCCTCCCTCCTGGGGACCATGTCCCAACCTGACAGGTAGTCGAGATACAGCTGTCTATGGGGCAGAAGAGGATAGTCTGAGCTTGGATTTGAAGGCTGTGATACTCTTGCTTGAGCAACAGTTCCTCAGGGCACAAAGAGGGTCAGAGCCAGAGGTGGGAAAAGCAGGGGAAGGGCTGGGGGCCGCGACTGGCTCTCACTCTGCTGTCCTACCTTCTGGCTGCAAACTCCAGGGTTCAGGAATCCCAGTCTTCCAGGTGGTTGCAAAAGTGTACTTGACAGTGTGTTAGCTTGATTTACAACTTTTAAAGATATAGGATGGGCTTCATTCTTGACCTGGGCACACAGATGTGAGTGGCAAGTCTGTTAAATGCTTCTCAAAGTGTATTCAGAGGACCCCCTGCATCCCAATCCACTGGGCTATTTGAAAAAAATTTTAATTCCCATGCCCCACTTGTGTGACACCCTGGATCAGAATGTTCAGGGCTGGAGCCTAGGAATCTGCATTATAACCCCTCCCCTGGTGACTCTGATCCACAATAGAGCTTCAGGAGCACTTGTAATGGGGGGGTGGGGGAGGTGTGGAGAGGAGCTGATCTGAGTGGTGGGAAGCATCAAGAGAAGAGAACGAGGTCCCAGGTCAGAGGAAGGTGCTGACCACGAGCTCACACCTTCCTTCTTCTCTAATGATTCTCCTCACAGCCTGGCCTGACCCCACCCCCAGGAGTTGGCTGGAGGGAGAAGCTACCAGAATAGGGCAAGGGTGTCCTTCTGCCGACCATAAAGCGCTTGAGTGGGTGGGGTGGTTTCCCTACAGAAAGAAGGATCCAAATCAGGGACAATAGGAACAAAGGAGTTGTGGGAACTTGGAGGGACCACATGGACCCACCTGGGAAGTTAGGCTAAAGCTGCTGAGCAGATCTTTGGGCAGGGAGACCCCCTGGTCCTGCCTGGACACAGGAGGAGCTGGGACAGACAGTGTAACCCAACCGGGGCTCAGAATCATCCATCAGTTAGGAGTCGAATGACATTGATCAAGGTCCTTAAGCTCTGTAGGTTTCTTTCATTGTCTGTAAGATGGGGATCCTAATACCTTCCAAGCTTGCATTAAAATTAAAGTTCAGTTCAGTTCCTCAGTTGTGTCCGACTCCTTGTGACCCCATGGACTGCAGCATGCCAAGCCTCCCTGTCCATCACCAACTCCCGGAGTTTACTCAAACTTGTGTCCGTTGAGTTAGTTATGCCATCCAACCATCTCATCCTCTATCATCCCCTTCTCCTCCTGCCTTCAATATTTCCCAGCATCAAGGTCTTTTCAAATAAGTCAGTTCTTTGCATTAGGTGGCCAAAGTATTGGAGTTTCAGCTTCAGCATCAGTCCTTCCAATGAATATTCAGGACTGATTCCCTTTAGAATGGACTGGTTGGATCTCCTTGCAGGCCAAGGGACTCTCAAGAGCCTTCTCCAACACCACAGTTCAATAGCATCAATTCTTCGATATTCAGCTTTCTTTATGGTCCAACTCTCACATCCATACATGACTACTGGAAAAACCATACCTTTGACTAGATGGACCTTTGTTGGCAATGCCTCTGCTTTTTAATATGCTGTCTAGGTTGGTCATAGCTTTTCTTCCAAGGAGCGAGTATTTATCTTGCTAAAGATAAACTAAAACTAGTGATATTTTAGATAAATAGATAAAAAAATTATAACCACATCCATAGTTCACTCAGCAATAATACTCTTTGTTAACACTTTTATGAAGACATTGGGTTTTCTGTTAGGACTCTAATTTCTTCCTTTGAATCTACTTGAAGATGAAGTACTTTTGCAAGAACATCTAAATAGGACAATAACTATAAAAGATGATAAAAGATTTTCCCCATATGTGTGCATGCTGCATATGTTGATAAACTATTTTTCTCTTGTTTATCAGTCTTATATCAATTGCATGTTCAAGGTCCCATCCGGAGAGCACAGAAGAGTAAAAGATAAAGAAAATTTCCCCCTCTCCTCAGTTCAGTTCAGTCGTTTGCAACCCCATGAATTGCAGCACGCCAGGCCTCCCTGTCCATCACCAACTCCTGGAGTTCACTCAACTCACATCCATCGAGTCGGTGATGCCCCCTCTCCTACATGGTAGTATATGCTTAACATGAAATGAATGATTTTAACCATTTTTAAATGTCCTCTTCTGTGGTGTTAATTATATTCACCTTGTTGTGCAACCATCACCACCATCCATCTCCAGAACTTTTTCATCTTCCACCTGAAACTTGGTATGCACTGTAGCCTGGTGGGTTACAGTCCATGGGGTTGCATAGAATTGGACACGACTGAAGTGACTTAGATTCATACACATCTGTTAAACAACTCCTCACCCTCTTTCCCTTTAACAAATACCATTCTACTTAGTGTCTCTATGAATTTGACTACTCTAGGCACCTCATAGAACTGGAATCACAGTATTTGTCTTCCACCATTCTGTCTTTCAGGTCACTTATCTGTTCTTCTGCCTAAATTATTTGCTATTGATTCATTATAGTGTATTGTTCATCTCTGTTTGTTTTTTCATTCTTCTATGTCTTTGGTAAACATTTCTTGCCTCTTCTGCATTCCTTTTCTGAGATCCTGGATCATCGTCACTATCATTATTCTGAATTCTTTTCCCAGAAGGTTGCCTATTTCTACTTCATTTAGTTTTGTTTTGTTTTCTGGGGATTTTTCTTTTTCCTTCATCTGGGACATAATCCTATTTCTTTTCATTTGGGTTAGCTTTCTGTGATTGTGATATTCCTTCTGAAGGCTGTGGAATTGCAGCTCTTGTTTCTTCTGTCTGCCCTCTGGTGGATGAGGAAAAGAGGCTGTTGTGCAAGCTTCCTCATGGAAAGGACTGATTGTGGGGGAAAACGAAATCTTGCTCTGGTGTTTCAGGCCATGCTTAGTAAAACTTTAATCCAACTGTCTGCTGATATGTGGGACTGCACTCCCTCCCTGTTAGTTGTTTGGCCTGAGGTGACCCAGTCCTGGAGTCTACAAGCTCCAAAAGTGAAGTGTTACTCATTTAGTCATGTCTAACTCTTTGTGGCCCCATGGACTGTAGCCTACCAGGCTCCCCTGTCCATGGAATTCTCCAGGCAAGTACTGGTGTGGCTAGCCATTCCCTTCTCCAGAGGATCTTCTCAACCCAGGGATTGAACCTGGGTCTCCTGCATTGCAGGCATATTCTTTACTGTCTGAGCCACCAGGGAAGTCCCAAAGTAGTGAAAGTGTTAGTTGTTCAGTGGTGTCCAACTTTTTGTGACTCCATGGGGTGTAGCCTACCAGGCTCCCCTGTCCATGGAACTCTCCAGGCAAGAATACTGGAGTGGATAGCTGTTCTCTTCTCCAGGGGGCCTTCCTGACCCAAGGGTTGAACCCAGATCTCCTGCATCATAGGCAGATTATTTACCATCTGACCTACCAGGGAAGCTCTATAGTGGGGCTAATGGTGACATCCAAGAAGACTTAGGCCAAGACACATTTTTCAGGACTCCTGCTGACAGTGCCTCCATCTCCACAGTGGACCACTGCTGACCCATGCCTCTGTAGGAGACCATCAAACACTCACAGGTAGGTCTTACTCGTCTCCTTTGGGGTCACTGATCCTTTCCCCTGGATCCTGGTGCACACAAGGTTTTGTTTGTGCCTTCCAAGAGTCTGTTTCCCCCAGTCCTGTGGAAGTTCTGTAATCAAATCCTACTGGTCTTCACGGACAGATTCCCTGAGGACTGTGAGTCCCTTGGTCAGAACCTCAGGTTGGGGAACCTAATGTGAGACCTAGAACCTTCACAATAGTGCAAGAACTTCTTTTTGGTATCATTTTTCTCCAGTTTGTGGATTACCCAAGAGGTATAAGATTTTATTTTATTGTGATTGCTCCCCTCCTACCAGCTTGCTGCAGCTTCTCTTTGTCCTTGGATGTGGGATATCTTTTTTTTTTTTTTTTGGTGTGTCCCAATGTCCTCCTGTAGATGATTGTTCAAATAGCTAGTTGCGACTTTGGTGCTCTCACAGAAGATGAGCAGAGTACACGTCCTTCAACTCTGCCATCTTGAACCAACCCGTTGAGGGGTTTGTTGTGTACCAGCCTTTGGTCTAGGAAGATTCAAGGATCTCTCAACCTGAGGGCTTAGTGGTGGGGAAGAGGGAGGCTGACATGGACAATGAAGTGGTGTGGAGCCCAGAGCCAGCCAGAAAATTTACTCAAGGCCTGTGCTCCTGGGGGTGAGAGAGGGGCTGTGCCCACCTGCCTTGGGCTCCCACAATATTTGTCTTTCAGTGACTCAATACTTCTGGACACCAAATGTGTGGGCTTTCCCCCCCATAATAACCAGTTCTCTGATTCTCCAGATATAACTGTATCCTACCATTTAAGTCAATTCTAGCACAACATATTTGGAGTTAATGTCAGACCTTGTAGGTTAAGGATTCAGTCCCAGAATACTGCCCCTCTTTCCCAACTTCAGAAGCAACTGTGAGTCCAAGTGGCTACCTGTGCTTCTTACCAACTGGTCATAAAAACCCCTCCTTGGGCTTGGTAATTCTCTAGATTCACAGAAAAAATAGTGAAAGTCACCCAGTTGTGTCTGACTCTGTGACCCCATAGACTATACAGTCCATGGAATTCTCCAGGCCAGAATACTGGTGTGGGTAGCATTTCCCTTCGCCAGGGGATCTTCCCAACCCAGGGATAGAACCTGTCTCTCACCATTTATGCACTTATAACTCAGGAAAACAGTTTGCTTAGTAGGATATTAGTTTACTATAAGGTCTTCCCAGGTGGTGCAGGGGTAAAGAACCTGCTTGCCATGCACGAGCTGCAAAAGACACGGGTTTGATTCCTGGGTTGGGAAGATCCCCTGGAGTAGGAAGTAGCAATCCAATCCAGCATTCTTGCCTGGAAAAATTCCATGGACAGAGGAGCCTAGAGGGCTACAGTCTATAGGGTCAAAAGAGTTGAACATGATGGAAAACACACACAGACAAACACACACACACACACTCACTCTCTCTCTCTTTCTGTTATAAAAGGATTCAACTTAGGAAAAGCCAGATGGAAGAGATGGAGAGAGCAAAGTATGGGGGAAAGGGTATGGGGCTTCCAAGCTCTCTCCAGTTGAGTCACCCTCCCAGCACCTTCATATATCCACCAACCTGGAATTTCTCTGAACCCCATCCTAGTGGCTTTTTGTTTTTATTTCTTAATTGAGGCTTTGTAGAAGCATACTTAAACAAGGATAATTAAAGGTCATTCACCATTGGTGACTGAACTGTTTCCAGTCCCTCTCCTCTCTGTATGTGTAGAATAGGGTGGGGTTGAAAGTTCCATCCTTTAATCAAGTGTTTGTTTCCCCTGACAAGCAGAGTCATTCACAAAATCTCAGGTGTGGTTGAAAGGGGCTTGTTATAACCAACAAAATATAACTTGTCACTCTCAGGACTCCTAAGGGTTTTAGAAGCTCTGTGCTAGAACATCATGAAGACCAAATATATTTCTTTAAAAAAAAAAAAAGTTTGCTTATTTATTTGGCTGCACTGGGTCCTAGTTGTGTCATGTGGGATCTTAGATCTTTTTTGTGTGATGCAGGGTCTTTACTTGTGGCATGTAAACTCTTAACTGCAGCTTGTGGGTTCTGTGTCCCTGCTCAGGGACTGAACCTGCATCCCCTGTATTGGGAACACAGAGCCTTAGCCATCGGACAAGCAGGGAAGTCCCAAAAGGCCAGATATATTTCTATTTATAATCACAATATCACAGCCTTCATAGTTCATTCATGCTGCAGCATGTGTCAGAATTTCTTTCCTTTTTAAGGTGGAAAGATACTCTATTACATATTTATACCACATTTTGTTTATTCATTACAGAAATAACACTTTTGATGCATTTATTTTCTTCATATATGTTCAGATGTTTATCATATATGAGAAAAAAGAGGCTGAAGTTACTTATTTCCCTCTTGTACTGATATTCACTTATTAGCATATTTAAATTTATTTGAGGAATAACTGAACTAAAATTTTACTTCTTACTTGGGCAGTTTTCTCTGTGCATCAGTTGCTAAGCAACTGCCTTCATGCAAGGCAAAGAATGTACTGTGGTCTTTCCTCTTTCCCTTTCTTATCACAACAGGATTCCTCCAGGACCAACCTAGCAATAGAACAGACACTAGGGAGTCTAGGGTTGTCATCTAAATTAGAAGTCCTCAACATTTTTGGCACCAGGGGCCAATTTCATAGAAGACAGCTTTTCCACACACTGAGGGTCGGTGGGAGGATTGTTTGGGGATCATTCCAGCACATTACATTTATTGTGCACTTTATTTCTAATCTAATGCTACAACTGATCTGACAGACGGCACCAGTCCCAGACCAAGAGTTTGGGGACCCCTGATCTAAATTGCCTGGCTGTCTTTGTCTCTGTCATTTGTGCTCACCTCCACTGACCAATGGCACCCCACTCCAGTACTCTTGCCTGGAAAATCCCATGGACAGAGGAGCCTTGTAGACTCCAGTCCATGGGGTCGCTAAGAGTCGGACACGACTAAACGACTTCACTTTCACTTTTCACTTTCATGTATTGGAGAAGGAAATGGCAACCCAATCCAGTATTCTTGCCTGGAGAATCCCAGGAACAAATGAGCTTAGTGGGCTGCTGTCTATGGGGTGGCACAGAATCGGACACGATTGAAGCGACTTAGCAGTAGCAGCAGCCACTGACCAGTGTGCACAACTAGCTCCAGGTATCTCAGGCAATGGAAGAAGCATTCTCTGCTTTGGTCCAGAAAGATAAATTTTTAAAGTCACATTAAATGTTTTCAGAGGTTCCAGCACCCTCTTATTTCTGGTGAAGTGTGATACCCTCATCATTCACCAGGCATGTGCTTTTGATGACTCCTGTGGGCAGGCTGTTGAATAGACACTTGAGTCCCAGGAAATGGTCCTTCTCCACCTCTTTAAAAAGCCTGTGGTCCAGGTGTGGTGAACCAGTGCTGAACAGACAGTTACAACTCTTAGCTCCTTTTTTTTTTTTTTTTGAAAGCTGAAAATAGAACTAACAGGATTCTTTCTTCTGTTTCTGCTAATAGTTAGTTTACATTTTACCTGTAGATAAGGTAGTGAGTGACTGACATCTAGTAGGTACTCAGCAAATACTGCTGGTAGGTGGGTAAGTAAGAGCTGTTCTCATGTAAAATGTGATTGAAGAATATAACTCTGATCAAAAATTTATTCTACAGCATGTTATTATGTAATCTGTGCCATTTTTAGCCCTTTAAGCTTTAATATACATTACATTGTGTTTTCTTGACCTGGACAATTAAAAAAAATCCATGTCTCTGCTGTAAATGCTGACTTCTCTGCTGTTGTGATCATACTGACCGTGGTTCGATGGTTTGGAGAGCGCAGAGTTCCAATTATTCTGCCCAACATGACTCTGGTGACGCCACTTCAACTTGCTCTGGTGCAACCATTTGCCCCATCAAAGTGTCTTTATATACATCTGTGCTCCTGATTCTAAATTGCACCAAGTACATCAGACATATTGATACAATGATTACTTCTTTACTTATTGTTGGTGGCTCTAAAATAATAACTGAAGTCGACAGCACTAAGCATCAGAAAGATTATGGGCTTTGAGACCAATCAGTTCAGTTCAGTTCAGTCGCTCAGTTGTGTCCAACCCTTTGCGACCCCATGAACTGCAGCACGCCAGGCCTCCCTGTCCATCACCAACTCCCGGAGTTCACTCAAACTCACGTCCATCGAGTCAGTGATGCCATCCAGCCATCTCATCCTCTGTCATCCCCTTCTCCTCCTTCCCCCAATCCCTCCCAGCATCAGAGTCTTTTCCAATGAGTCAACTCTTCGCATGAGGTGGCCAAAGTACTGGAGTTTCAGCTTTAGAATCAGTCCTTCGAAAGAATATCCAAGACTGATCTCCTTTAGAATGGCCTGGTTGGATCTCCTTGCAGTCCAAGGGGCTCTCAAGAGTCTTCTCCAACACCACAGTTCAAAAGCATCAATTCTTAAGCGCTCAGCTTTCTTCACAGTCCAACTCTCATAACCATATATGACTACTGGAAAAATCATAGCCTTGACTAGATGGACCTTTATTGGCAAAGTAATGTCTCTGCTTTTCAATATGCTATCTAGGTTGGTCATAACTTTCCTTCCAAGGAGTAAGCATCTTTTAATTTCATGGCTGCAATCATCATCTACAGTGATTTTGGAGTCCCCCAAAATAAAGTCTGACATTGTTTCCACTGTTTCCCCATCTATTTGCCATAAAGTGATGGGACCAGATGGCATGATCTTTGTTTTCTGAATGTTGAGCTTTAAGCCAACTTTTTCACTCTCCTCTTTCACCTTCATCAAGAGGCTTTTTTGTTCCTCTTTACTGTCTGCCATAAGGGTGGTGTCATCTGCATATCTAAGGTTATTGATATTTCTCCCGGCAATCTTGATTCCAGCTTGTGTTTCTTCCAGCCCAGCATTTCTCATGATGTACTCTTCATAGAAGTTAAATAAGCAGGGTGACAATATACAGCCTTGACGTACTCCTTTTCCTATTTGGAACCAGTCTCTTGTTCCATGTCCAGTTCCAACTGTTGATTCCTGACCTGCATATAGGTTTCTCAAGAGGCAGATCAGGTGGTCTGGTATTCCCATCTCTTTCAGAATTTTCCACAGTTTATTGTGATCCACACAGTCAAAGGTTTTGGCATAGTCAATAAAACAAAAATAGATGTTTTTCTGGAACTCTCTTGCTTTTTCCATGATCTGGCAGATGTTGGCAATTTGATCTCTGGTTTGTCTGCCTTTTCTAAAATCAGCTTGAACATCAGTAAGTTCACGCTTCACATACTGCTGAAGCCTGGCTTGGAGAGTTTTGAGCATTACTGTACTAGCGTGTGAGATGAGTGTAATTGTGTGATAGTTTGAGCATTCTTTGGTATTGCCTTTCTTTGGGACTGGAATTAAAACTGACCTTTTCCTATGGCCACTGCTGAGTTTTCCAAATTTGCTGGCATATTGAGTGTAGCACTTTCACATCATTTTTCAGGATTTGAAATAGCTCCACTGGAATTCCATCACTTCCACTAGCTTTGTTTGTAGTGATGCTTCCTAAGGCCCACTTAACTTCACATTCCAAGATGTCTAGCTCTAGGTGAGTGATCACACCATCGTGCTTATATTGGTCATGAAGATCTTCTTTGTACAGTTCTTCTGTGTATTCTCGCCACCTCTTCTTAATATCTTCTGCTTCTGTTAGGTCCATACCATTTCTATCCTTTATCGAGCCCATCTTTACATGAAATGTTCCCTTGGTATCTCTAATTTTCTTGAAGAGATCTCTAGTCTTTCCCATTCCTTTGTTTTCCTCTATTTCTTTGTATTGATAGCTGAGGAAGGCTTTCTTATCTCTTCTTGCTATTCTTTGGAACTCTGCATTCAGATGCTTATATCTTTCCTTTTCTCCTTTGCTTTTCGCTTCTCTTCTTTTCACAGCTATTTGTAAGGCCTCCCCAGACAGCCATTTTGCTTTTTTGCATTTATTTTCCATGGGGATGGTCTTGATCCCTGTCTCCTGTACAATGTCATGAATCTCCGTCCATAGTTCATCAGGCATTCTATCAGATCTAGTCCCTTAAATCTGTTTCTCACATCCACTGTATAATCATAAGGGATTGGATGTAAGTCATACCTGAATAGTCTAGTGGTTTTCCCTACTTTCTTCAATTTAAGTCTGAATTTGGCAATAATTAGTTCATGATCTGAGCAACAGTCAGCTCCTGGTCTTGTTTTTGTTGACTGTCTATAGCTTCTCAATTTTTGGCTGCAAAGAATATAATCAATCTGATTTTGATGTTGCCTATCTGGTGATGTCCATGTGTAGAGTCTTCTCTTGTGTTGTTGGAAGAGGGTGTTTGCTTTGACCAGTGCATTTTCCTGGCAAAACTCTATTGTCTTTGCCGTGCTTCATTCCATATTCCAAGCCAAATTTGCCTGTTACTCCAGGTGTTTCTTGACTTCCTACTTTCATTCCAGTCCCCTATAATGAAAAGGATATCTTTGGGGTGTTAGCTCTTAAAAGTCTTGTAGGTCTTTATAGAACCATTCAACTTCAGCTTCTTCAGCATTACTGGTTGGGACATAGGCTTGGATTACCGTGATAGTGAATGGTTTGCTTTGGAAATGAACAGAGATCATTCTGTCATTTTTGAGATTGCATCCAAGTACTGCATTTCGGACTCTTTTGTTGACCAAGATGGTTACTCCATTTCTTCTAAGGGATTTCCGCCTGCAGTAGTAGATATAATGGTCATCTGAGTTAAATTCACCCATTCCAGTCCATTTTAGTTCTCTGATTCCTAGAATGTTGATGTTCACTCTTGCCATCTCCTGTTTGACCACTTCCAATTTTCCTTGATTCATGGGACCAATATCTGGGTTCAAATCTTGTGGGTCTTTTCCTTATTTTGGAGAATTCACTTTATTTTCTCCAAACTTTATTATATGTAAAAAGGTAATAATAACACATACTGTACAATAGTCTGGCAAGGATTTAGTGAGATGATAAAAGGTTATGGTTACACATTCAATAAATGGTAGCTATTGTTATTGAATGAAAAATATTGTTTTGTCAAATGATTACCTTATGTGACATGACCTTCAGTCTGAAGCATACTTCTAGACTAATTCTAAATTCCTTGGAAAGTTGGATTTTTAGTGTGTTTTTCATATGAACATAAACACTTCATTTGATATGTGCTTCTGAGAAAATAGCAGCAGCTGAGAAAACTAGCAGCAGCCATGATTTTATTTAGTGTTTAATAACAGTTTTTGTTCTTGTAAGGTCACCTTTTGAAATTCACAAAACCTCTATTAATCTGCATGTTGTACTTACGGCACTTCTTTACAAAAACTAGAAAACAAACCCAAAGTCCTTCTTTTCTTGGAGAAAAGTAAAATTTGCTTTGATTTTTAATCACCCATAATCTCACAATGCTGAAATAATCATTGTTATCATTTTGGAATACATTCTTCCAATATTTCTTTTTCCATGTATTCTTGTACAAAATTGGAATAATGGTTTCATGTCATTATATGAATATTTTCTGTTGTCTTAGTTTGGGTCTCCTAAAACTAAACTTTAAGAATTTGAATGCAATAGATTATTTGAGAGGTGGTCTCAGGAAACAGTCCGAATGGAGTTGAGACAAGAAAGCTAATGAAGGCAGTAAAGGGTGTATTATCAAGCATGTTGCCAGGATGGGCTGTTGGAGCATTATCCCGTAGGGATACTTAGGAGACTGTGAAGCACAAACCTCAAGATTAACTTCCCTGGATGAGTGAGTTGGCATACATCAGCTCCTGCCTGTCTGTTGACTGAAGGCTGTTGAGGGAGGAAAGCAGAGGTAGATATTAAATTTCCTGGCACTCCTGGGCTGCCTTGTACTTCAGCAAAATTGACTCTGGTGGCAGACAAAGCACTCAGGCAGAGTTGCATGATGTCAGTCTAGTGTGAAATGGAAGAGAGCAGGGCTTATGAGAAGACACTGACAACAGCAACTCACCCATGTTATTAAAAGTTGGCTATAGAACAGTCTACAGTGTAATGAGTGCCTCTCCAAGGGTTACACTTCTGCAGTTACTTCTTTTTCTAGTATCCGTTCCTCCTCACAGCAAAATTTCTCACAGGAGTTGTGTTCAACCAATGTCTTCAAGCCTTCATACACAGTTCTCTGCTCAACATGTTTTACAGGGTTTCTCTCTCTCTTTAAAATACTGCTTTTAATAAGAGACACAGATGTAAAGAGCAGGCTTTTGGACTCTATGGGAGAAGGTGAGGATGGATGATTGAAGAGAATAGCATTGAAACATGTATATTACCATATGTGAAATGGATTACCAGTCCAGGTTGGATGCATGAGACAGGGCGCTCAGGGCTGGTGCTCTGGGATGACCCTGAGGGATGGGATGAGGAGGGAGGTGGGAGGGGGCTCAGGATGGGGAACACCTGTACATCCATGGCTGATTTATGTCAATGTATGGCAAAAACCACTACAATATTGTAAAGTAATTAGCCTCCAGTTAAAAAAAAAAAAAAAATCAGTCCCCAAACCATCCACTTGGACAAATCCAATTGTTACTTTTCTGTCTTAACAGTATCACAGAAGCCTAGGCTCCAGCTTTTTCTGCAATTCTGTGACTGCATGTGCATGCATGTTCAGTCACTCGGTTGTGTCTGACTGTTTGTGACCCCGTGGACTGCAGCCTGCCAGGCTCCTCTGTCCATGAGAATTCTCCAGGCAAGACAACTGGAATGGGTAGCCATTCCTGTTTCCATGGGATCCTCCCAACTCAGGGACTGAACCCATGTCTTCAGCATTGGCAGATGGGTTCTTTACCATTGAGCCACCTGGGAAGCCCTTCTCTCCCATTTCAGTCTCCTCAAGTGGGTCTCTACCTGCAAATGATGGAGGGTCCCAGGGCTCAGTCTTTGGCTTCTCTCTCCCTCTCTCCTTTTGGTTTGTTTCTATATATCTTACTTCTCTAATGAAAATTCTTACATAACTATTCAAAATGTCAGCACTTTATATAATCTGTTTGGAATATATGTACTAAAGAGGTATCTCCTTTGGTTTATTTCATGCTCACTCCATCTTTGCATTAATTGCTTTTTAAATATTAACATATTAATTTTTATTTCTTCTATTTATTTTAAATAATGCAGGAAAATGGAAAACAAACAAGTACCATTACAATAAAAAGATGTTATTTTTTTATGGAAATGAAACCATAGGCAGTTCAGTTGAGTGAGAGGCAGAGATGGATGACAGTGCATGATGCTCATTACTTTCTGCCATTTTTAAGGCAACTTCATAATTCCATCCTCCCAAAACGTACCTTTTTGAGCAAAGATCTGTTCTAGGTGCCTTTTGCAGTCTTCCATGGATTTGAAATTTTTTCCATTAAGAGAATTTTGTAAAGAACAAAATAAATGGAAATCCAAAGATGCAATTCCTGGTAAATACAGCAAATGAATCAGAACTTCCTAGCCAAGCTCTAACAGCTTTTGCCTGGTCATCAAAGAAACATGCAGTCTAGTGGTACCCTGATGGAAGATCACGCATTTTCTTTTGACTAATTCTGGACACTTATTGTCGAGTGCTGCATTCAAGTAGTCTAACTGGGAGCAGTGCTTGTTGGAAATAATCATTTAGTTTTTCAGAAGGAACCCATACTAGAGGACTCCCCTCCAATTCCACCATATACACAACATCACATTCTTTGGATGAAGACTGGCCTTTGGTGTTGTAGGTATTGGTTCATTTCACTTGCCCCATGATTTCTTTCATTTCACATTTTTATACAGAATCCACTTTTCATCATTTGTCAAAATTTGTTTTAAAAAATGGAACATTTTCATTATGTTTAAGTAGAGAATTGCATGCAGAAACATAGTCAAGAAATTTTTTCACTTATGTGGAATCCAAACATCAAAGAGATGAATATAACAAAGCTGGTGCAAATGATTTTCAATTCTTGATTTAGATATTTTAAGCATATTAGCTATCTCCTGTGTAGTATAACATTGATTGTTCTTAATATCTTGATTTGATTTCTATCAATTTGAACTGGTCTACCCACTGTGGAGCATAGTCCAGTGAGAAATCTTTGCATGACACTTTTCAAATCACTTTTGACATGTTGGGTTAGTCACAGGACCTTCTCCATACACTGCACAAAATTTTTTATTGAATTTCAGTTATGTTTTTATCTTTCCTGAAATGGTAAAGCATAACGTGCTGAAAATGTTGCTTTTTAATCCACCTTCAATATTAAAATGGCTACACAGAAATTCAGCAATTTTGATAAGGATTTTTAAATGCATGATGATATTCAGTTCAGCTCAGTTCAGTCTCCCAGTCATGTCTGACTCTTTGCAACCCCATGAATCGCAGCACGCCAGGCCTCCCTGTCCATCACCAACTCCCAGAGTTCACTCAGACTCACGCCCATTGAGTCAGTGATGCCATCCAGCCATCTCATCCTCTGTCGTCCCCTTCTACTCCTACCCCCAATCCCTCCCGGCATCAGAGTCTTTTCCAATGAGTCAACTCTTCACATGAGGTGGCCAAAGTACTGGAGTTTCAGCTTTAGCATCATTCCTTCCAAAGAAATCCCAGGGCTGATCTCCTTCAGAATGGACTGGTTGGATCTCCTTGCAGTCCAAGGGACTCTCAAGAGTCTTCTCCAACATCACAGTTCAAAAGCATCAATTCTTCAGCGCTCAGCCTTCTTCACAGTCCAACTCTCACATCCATACATGACCACAGGAAAAGCCATAGCCTTGACTAGACGAACCTTTGTTGGCAAAGTAATGACTCTGCTTTTGAATATGCTATCTAGGTTGGACATAACTTTCCCTCCAAGGAGTAAGTGTCTTTTATTTTCATGGCTGCAGTTACCATCTGAAGTGATTTTGGAGCCCTCAGAAATAAAGTCTGACACTGTTTCCACTGTTTCCCCATCTATTTCCCATGAAGTGATGGGACCAGATGCCATGATCTTTGTTTTCTGAATGTTGAGCTTTAAGCCAACTTTTTCACTCTCCACTTTCACTTTCATCAAGAGGCTTTTTAATTCCTCTTCACTTTCTGCCATAAGGGTGGTGTCATCTGCATATCTGAGGTTACTGATATTTCTCCTGGCAATCTTGATTCCAGCTTGTGTTTCTTCCAGTCCAGTGTTTCTCATGATGTACTCTGCATAGAAGTTAAATAAGCAGGGTGACCATGTACAGCCTTGACGTACTCCTTTTCCTATTTGGAACAAGTCTGTTATTCCATGTCCATTTCTAACTGTTGCTTCCTGACCTGCATACAGATTTCTCAATAGGCAGGTCAGGTGGTCTGGTATTCCCATCTCTTTCAGAATTTTCCACAGTTTATTGTGATCCGCACAGTCAAAGGCTTTGGCATAGTCAATAAAGCAGAAATAATACAATTTAAGAAAATTGTTTTGAATGGAATTAAAGACAATTAAGCACTATTAGAGCCATCTCATGGGGAAAAATATGAACAAAATTTTGACATACTGAATAGTTTGCACAGTTACAAATTTGCATCATGTGTCCCTGAGATTTGTCTGGGAATGAATCATCAAGTCCAACAAGACTGAATCTCTGCTTAGATGTTGTCTCATCACCCTCACTAGAGTCAATGACTGGATTCATTAGTTCAGCATAATGTATTCAGTGTTCTTCCATGTTTTAGTAGGAATCAATATATCTATATTTTTCTTTTTAATTTTTTTGAATTTTATTTTATTTTATTCTTTAACTTTACAATATTGTATTGGTTTTGCCTGGAGCCTATTATACAGAGTGAAGTAAGCCAGTATATCTATCTTGAAAAGTAATATTCCATTGCACAAAACACCACTTTTTATTTATTCATTCATCAGTTGATGTAACTTGTTTCCCCTCACCCAAACACACTTTGACTTTTGCAAATAGTGCTACTATGACATTTGTGTGTAAGTTTTCATGTAGACATGTGTTCCATTTATCTACTTAGGAGTAGAATAGTTGGGTTATATTGGAACTTTGGAACTGTACCACATACCGGTCCCACCAGCTAGTATGAGGATTCTAATTTTTCTACATCTTCTCCAGCACTTGCTATTGTCTTTTTAGTTATAGTACTCAACCATTTAAGATCAGTAAACATGTGCAGATAAAGCTCTTACGACACTTCCCTCATGTTTGTAAGCTCTGTGCATGGCCTAGTAGTCATGCACTTAGAAGACATTCACTAAGCATCTGTTCAATGAATGGAAAAAAAACAAAAAAAAACTTTTATTTGTATTAATATGTTGCCAAAGGTTTTAGTTTTCACAAAATGCATTCACAAGTTTTGTGGTTCACAGTAACCCTGCAGGAAGTAGAAAGAGTGGGGATTTCTTGTTGCTGATTTGAGATAGGTTCGCTAATGAGCAAAGCACCTAGGTCTCTGGTTCCCCAACTTCATATTTAGTCTTCTCTGTACAATTCAATACTGGTTCTCAATATCTCTTTGAAATATCATATTAGCTAATGTGAATAAAAAATGCTAAGTTTGAAAACATCTTAGTTAGAAAAAAAAAAAGAGAGAGATGAAGTTGAAGGGAAAGAACATATTTGGCAGTTTGGAGATGGCTAATTATGATCTTGAGATAGTCGTGGGGACTGGAGAGTACAGTCTGGGGTAGCCTGACAAGGAAAGTCAGTAGACTTCCAACTTCAGCAAGAAATTTCTTCATCTTTGAAGTAGAACTAGTAGCTGAGAATTTACAGGCCTAGAAAATGTACGGAATGTTAAAGAAAACTGAAATCAGCTGAGGACTGATTATGTAGTTTGTACACTGCATTATCTGAGAAAGATCTAATACCAGAAAGGCGGATAACTAAAACAAAGAAAAAAAGAAAAAACAATTTCAGTTCTAATTGTCTTTCTTTTGCCACAGAAAATTCAAACGTGCATGGAATATCAATAAAATGGCATATTAAACCCCTCATCATGGCCATCAATTGAAAATTATTAAATTTTGCCATTTGTATAGGTTTGATTTATAAAAAAATATTTGAATATATTACGGATTTCTTTAAAATCCATTTCCCCTCCAACCTTACTGTGGTATAATTGGCAAACAAAAATTTATGGTTTAAGATGTACAACCAGATTACTTGATAGACCCTGTGAATCATTCACCACAGCCAAGCCAATAAACACAGACATCATTTTCCACCTTAGCCATTTTTTCTTTCTTCTCCTTTATATTGAGAACACCCAAGATTTATGTTTCTGGCAAATTAAAAGTACATAGTACAATAATGTCGGAGAAGGCAATGGCACCCCTGGAAAATCCCATGGATGGAGTCACAATCCATGGGGTCGCTGAGGGTTGGACACGACTGAGCGACTTCACTTTCACTTTTCACTTTCATGCATTGGAGGAGAAAATGGCAACCCACTCCAGTGTTCTTGCCTGGAGAATCCCAGGGACGGGGGAGCCTGGTGGGCTGCTGTCTATGGGGTTGCACAGAATCGGACATGACTGAAGCGACTTAGCAGTACAATATTGTCAACTGCAGCCACATTGCTGTACACCAGTGCAACAGTTATTCATCTTGAATAGCTGAAGCTAAAGCCATTATTAATACCATTTTAGCCAAGCTACATGAGAAATTATCAGAGTAATAAAGTGTTCCTGTTACAAGCACCACGAGCTGTTGATCTTTCTTCAACTAGTGAGTAAGGAAAGAGAAGCTATTGAGTGGGTAAGATGGCCACACAACTAACTAAAGATGAGCAGTAGTTCAAGATTTTGTTCATTCAGTCTTACAGCCATTCATTCATTCAAGCAGTGTATTCAAAGCAGTTTTCAAACACAATGTCTATCCACCAGTGAGACAGATCATGCTGGAATTGGACTTGGACTTGAGTACAAATCAGGATTCATCATTTACTGATTCAAAGACCTTGGAGAAGTGCTGTCCTTGAGCCTCATTTTTCTCATCCATAAAATAGGATAATACCTTCTTGAATAGGGTTTTGTTAAAAGAAAAGAAAGTTCTGAAGAAATATGTGCAACCTGTGTTCTGCAACATATGTCACTGTTATTTATCTAGGCTCTGAGCATATGATGAAAGAAATCAAAGGCAGTTTCTCTTTCCCCATATTCCCCTTTCCCAGTCTAAGAGGGCAGTAAAAGGCTCACAGAGGTTTCGTTAGCATATGAGATGCCAAAAACCTGTTACCAGTGACAGTATCTATTCATCTTCCAAAACTAATTGAGCTCTAATTTTTTATCACCTTTTTTTTTATGTCTTAAATGGGCTTCCCAGGTGGCTCTAGTAAAGCCAGGTTCTGATAAAGAACCTTTGTGCCAATGCAGGAGACATAACAGACAGGTTTCATCCCAGGACTGGGAAGATGCCCTGGAGAATGAAATGGCAACCCACTACAGTATTCTCACCTGGAGAATCCCAGGGACAGAGGAGCCCGGCAGGCTGCAGTCCATAGGGCTGCAAAAGGTTGGATACAATTGAAGTGACTTAGCACACATGATGTCTTAAACACTACAAACATTATCTGTGCTGAATCCTGCTGTTGTACAGGATCAAATGCTTGCCACAGAGTGTGTTGTCCAACTGAAGTTTTTGAGCCTGACCTGTATACAGTGAGGCCTAACAAACTGAAACTTTGGAGACTGAGGCAGAGAAAGATTTATTACAAGGTCCAAATAAGGAGTACAGACAGCTTATGCTCCAAGAACTTCAACTCCTTGATAAAATTCAGGGGAGGGTGTTTAAAGGCAAGAAGAGGGACAAGGTTTTAGTGTCCATGATTAACTCCTGTACAATTCTCTGAGCGGTTGTTGTTGAGGTAACAAAGGGGCTGCAGGAGTTAAGGTAATCAATCCTTAGGTTCCAGAGGGTCTGGGAGCTATGTGTTCATGGACAACATGCAGTTAACTTATTTCATTTAGTGGGGTGTTCAGTATGTGTAAAAAAACTCAGAAATGTGGATTAGACACTGTTATCTGTAATTTTTTGTTACTGCATGTTCACATTATTTGAATCATTAATTCCTAAGCTAGCCTTTGTGCCCTGGGAGACTAACACTTTTTCATCAATACAAACAAGGCAGAAGACATTAGATAAAGAGTGCTTATGTGGGAGAAGGTGAGGTTGGGGGGAGCGGAGGGGAGTGTATTGCAGAATCCGTTCTCCGAAGGCTCCGTAGGGTCCTTCCGGTCACAGTTGAGGAACCTCTCATAGCACCCCTGTTTGATGCTGATAAGGGCAGGGTGAACAGAGGGCAGGTTGCCTTCCACCAGCTTTTTCCTAGTCTTCCTTGCAGGCCTGAGGGCATTTCTGAGTAGCAGTGGCAGTTGATGTCTCAGTTCCCTCCCCATCTTCTGGGTGGATGTCTGGGCTCAGAGGAAGCACTTGGCAGAATTTGCAACCAGGTGCCAGTATGTGTGCGATTGGGCGCTGGACCCAGTGTGCTGGGCAGTCTGCCTACTTGCCTCCATCAACTGCACTGGAGGCCTTGCCTTACACCTGCCTGTGGCTCCTGGTAGCTTTGCTTGCCCCGTCTTCATCATGCATGGCAACCTACTCTAGTATTCTTCCCTGGAGAATTCCATGGACAGAGGAGCCTGGTTGGTTATAGTGTGTAGGGTAGCAAAGAGTCAGACAACAGAGCCAATGATGTTTTTACTTTCCTAATCAAGCAGCCCAGCACCTGGAATGCAGCTTCTGTCTCCCACGGCTCAGGCCATGGCCCTTAGCCGGCACCCCCACTCCTGGACGCAGGTGGCTCTCTGGCTTCTATGGAGCTGACCTATGTGGCGGCCGGGACTCCAGACGCCCCTCCGGCTCCTCCAGAGCTCGCCCTGGCCGGCAAGATGCAGCCAGTATCATCGAAAGTGAAAACCAACCCGCTGCAGGTGGCGAGCTTCTGCTTGCGCCTGTTCTGGTAATGGCTCCTCCTGAGCTGTGACATTCCCCTGCCAGGCCCTTGCCTAGAGTCACGGGCACCTTTCCTCGACCAAGGGCTCAGTCCACTGAAAGGAAGTGGTTTCTGCTTGCCCAGTGGTTCCTGCCTGCCCTGGGTGCGGGGTCTTGAGAGGGCATGGCAGGGGACGGGACCCGGGGGGGTCTAGTGGCAGGGATCCAGGGTCTCCCTACATTGCTACTTGCCCTCCCGCCAGCCTTCAGTGCCTAGGAAAAGGAGGACTAGTGGGAGCAGCAGGAGCGAGGTGTGGGGTGGCTGAGAACAGAGGCTGCCCAGGAGGAATCCCCACACAGAGGGAGAACCAGCTCTCCGCACCCACACCACCACCACTTAACCCTTATCTGGCAGCCTCCATATTGCTCAGGAATTCGCAGTTTTGAACTAAATCTGTACCTTTTCCCCTGGAAACAAGCATCTTATTAATAACTTCTTTATCTAACTAGTGCCCTGGAACAATGCCATCTTTTCCCCTTTCTTTAAAATTTATTTTTAATTGAACGATAATGGCTTTACAATGTTGTGTTGGTTTCTAGCATACCACCATAGTGAATCAGCCATAAGTATACACATGTCCCTTCCTTCTTGAACCTCCCTCCCTCTCCTCCTCCCATCCCCCCCATCCCGGGTTGTCATAGAGCATCAGGCTGAGCTCCCTGTGCTAAGTAGCAACTTCCCTCCAGCCATCTATTTTGCATATGATAATGTATATGTTTCAGTGCTACTTTCTCAGTTCATCCCACCCTCTCCTTCCCCAGCTGTCCACAAGTCTGTTCTCTGTCTGTGTGTCTATTCCTCCCTGCAAATGGGTTCATCAGTACCATTTATCCAGATTCCATATACATGCATTGTATACAATATTTATTTTTCTCTTTTGGATTTACTTCACTCTGTATAACAAGCTCTAGGTTCATCCACTTCAATTTGGCTGATTCAAATTTGTTTCTTTTTATGACAGTAATAGTCCATTGTGTATATGTACCCCAGCTTCTTTACCCATTATTCTGTTGATGGACACCTAGGTTACTGCCACTCCACATAACTCCCTCTGTCCCTGTGTTTATGATGTCTCTCTCTCCCTCCCTTTCTCCCTGTGTGCCTCTCATTGTTTAACCTGGTACCTGGTCATGACAAATTTCACATCAGTAAAGAATACTTATTTTTTATTTAATGAATGGGGCCACCTATGGTTCTGAAGACACTGAAGTGTCCCTGAGCTGGGAGGAAACACATATGAGCTTCAGAGAGGTGAAGCTTTTAACTAGTTTTGCATCTAATGGCAATTTAGTTCAGTTCAGTCACTCAGTCATATTCAACTCTTTGCAATCCCAAGGGGTGCAGCATGCCAAGGCCTCCCTGTCCATCACCAACTCTCAGAGCTTGCTCAGACTCATGTCCATTGAGTCCGTGATGCCATCCAATCATCTTATCCTCTGTCTTCCCCTTCTCCTCCTGCTTTCAATCTTTCACAGCATCAGGGTCTTTTCCAATGAGTCAGTTCTTTGCATCAGGTGGCCAAAGTATTGGAGTTTCAGCTTCATCATCAGTCCTTCACTATAATTACATTTCTTGTGGTGATCTGTGATCCACAGTGATCTTCTGTGTTACTTGCTGATATCTCTGACATTGATTATTTTTTAGCAATAAATTCTTATTATTAATTAATTTATTTTTTAATTGAAGGACAACTACTTTACAGAATTTTGTTTTTTGTGAAACATCAATAAGAATCAGACTTAGGTACAGCCATGAACAATAAATTATTTTTTTAAATTAATGTCTCTACATTGTCTTCACAGGCATAATGCTACTGCACACTTGCTAGGCTACAGTGTAGTCTAAACATAACTTTTGTACACCCTGGGAAACCATATATTTTGTATAATTGACATTGTTGTAAAATTCACTACATTCCGGTGTTCTGGAATTGAACACCCAATATCTCCAAGGGACCCCTGTACCTCTTCCCTTTCTGGAAAGCAGCTGATTGTCTGTTCTGAAAGCTTTAATGTGGATATAAAGATGAGTCAGTTCAGTTCAGTTGCTAGGTCTTGTTCAACTCTTTGTGACCCCATGGACTGCAGCACTCTGGGCTTCCCTATCTGTCACCAACTTCCAAATCTTTCTCAAACTCATGTCCATCGAGTCAGTGATGCCATCCAACAATCTTATCTTCTGACACCCCATTCTCCTCCTGCTTTCAGTCATTCAGAGCATCAGGGTCTTTTCCAGTGAGTCAGTTCTTCACATCAGGTGGCCAAAGTATTAGAGTTCAGCTTCAGCATCAGTGCTTCCAATGAATATTTAGGACTAATTTCCTTTAGGGTTGAGTAGTTGGATCTCCTTGCAGTCCAAGGGACTCTAAAGAGTCTTCTCCAACACCACAGTTCAAAAGCATCAATTCTTCAGCACTCAGTTTTCTTTATGGTTCAACTCTCACATACATACATGACTACTGGAAAATGATATCTTTGACTAGATCGACCTTTGTTGGCAAACTAATGTCTTTGCTTTTTAATATGCCGTCTAGGTTGGTCATAGCTTTTCTTCCAAGGAGTAAGTGTTTTTTAATTTCATGTCTGCAGTCACCATCTTCAGTGATTATGGAGCCCAAAAAAGAAAGCCTGTCACAGTTTCCATTGTTTCCCCAACTATTTTGCATGAAGTGATGGGACCAGATGTTATGATCTTAGTTTTCTGAATGTTGAGTTTTAAGCAACTTTTTCCCTCTCCTCTTTCATTTTCATCAAGAGGCTCTTTAGCTCTTCTTCGCTTTCTGCCATTAGGATGGTTTCATCCGCATGTCTGAGGTTATTGATATTTCTCCCAGCAATCTTGATTCCAGTTTGTGCTGCATCCAGCCAAGTGTTTCTCATGATGTACTCTGCATATAAGTTAAATAAGCAGAACGACAATATGCAGGCTTGACATACTCCTTTCCCTATTCCGAACAAGTCTGTTGTTTCATGTCCTGTTCTAACTGTTGCTTCCTGACCTGGATACAGATTTTCAAGAGGCAGGTCAGGTGGCCTGGTATTCCCATCTCTTTAAGAATTTTCCAGAGTGTGTTATGGTCCACACAGTCAAAGGCTTTGGCGTAGTCAATAAAGCAGAAGTAGATATTTTTCTGGAACTTTCTTGCTTTTTCTATGATCCAACAGATGTTGCAATTTGATTTCTGGTTCCTCTGTCTTTTCTAAATCCAGCTTGAACCTCTGGAAGTCACAGTTCATGTACTGTTGAAGCCTGGCTTGGAGAATTTTGAGTATTACTTTACTAGCATGTGAGATGAGGGCAATTGTGCAGTAGTTTGAGCATTCTTTGGCATTGCCTTTCTTTGGGATTGGAATGAAAACTGACTTTTTCCAGTCCTGTGGCCACTGCTCAGTTTTTCAAATTTACTGACATAGTGAGTACAGCACTTTCACAGCATCATCTTTTAGGATGTGAAATAGCTCAACTGAAATTCCATCACCTCCACTAGCTTTGTTCATAGAGATGCTTCCTAAGGCCCCCTTGATTTTGCATTCCAGGATATCTGGCTCTAGGTTGGTGATCACACCTTCATGATTATCTGGGTCGTGAAGATCTTTTTTGTATATTTAATCTGTGTATTCTTGCCACCTCTTCTTAATATCTTCTGTTTCTGTTAGGTCTATACCATTTCTGTCCTTTATTGTGCCCATCTTTGCATGAAATATTCCCTTGGTATCTCTAATTTTCTTGACGAGATCTCTAGACTTTACCATTCTATTGTTTTCTTCTATTTCTCTGCATTGATTGCTGAGGAAGGCTTTTCTATCTCTCCTTGCTATTCTTTGGAACTCTGAATTCAAATATTGGTCAGATTCTATCAAACCAACTTGACAATTTGCTGTCAGGTCACTGCCATCTGGTTTGTATGATATCAACCTGCTTTTTAGAATAATTGACTTTGATTTTCTTGAATCAAGGTATTTGCCAACATTGTTTATCTGTATAAATATCTTTCAAAGCTCAGAGTCTGAGAGCTAAAAGCACTAACTAATGATAACAACCCCAAATACCCTGGGCAGAATATAAGATGCTACCTACTGCTGAGTGTCAGTAATCGTACTCTAAAACTTCTTTTTTCTTCCTTTCCTATAACCTTATAATAAAAGTTCAGGTTAGGCTTTTGTCTGCCTAGTAAAACAGGGGAATCAAACTGTTTAAACACCAGCCAGACCTACCACACAAACAGATTCTCCCTATTCTCCCTGTCCTGCTGTTTTCTAAAATATTGTCCAAGTTTAATATGTTATTACATGGTGAAGAACCCACCTGCCAATGCAGGAGACTTATAAGAAACATGAATTCAATCCCTGGGTTGGAAAGATCCCTTGGAGAAGGAAATGGCAATCCACTCAGTGTTCTTGCCTGGAGAATCCCATGGACAGAGGACCCAGGTGGACTACAGTCCATAGGGTTACAAAGAGTTGGACATGACTGAAATGACTTAACACACACACACATAATATGTTATTGTGAAACATTCAGGTTATTGGTTTCTTTATGCTGATTGATAGGTTTTGAATTCAGAGAGATGGAAACTATATAACCGGCCATATGATTTCCTGCAAAATGCAGATATCCTGTTTTGCAAGATGGTGCAAAAACGGTGAGGCAGAGGCCTCTGCCCTCCCTGAAAGGGCAAAACAGGTGAGCCTGTTGCAGGGTGTTGTAATTACTGTTTGTCTCCAGGTTCACTCTTCAGAATCTCCACCAGGGGTCTCTGTGTCCTTTTCAATCTTAAACCTCCAGAGACTAAGCTTCATGACTGGGTCTTAACAGCATGTGGCAGGTTGAAGGCAGGCCTGCTGAGAATCTGCAGCAGTGGTGGGGGTTGTGTGTAGGATGAGTGTGCACTTCTGTGCATGCACACCTGTGCCTAAGAGACAGATTTCGGATAGGACTCACCACATACTTGGACCTTAGGTTCAGATTCCCTTAGAGCATGGAACATTCTCATTTTGCAGACTCTTTATGTTTCTGACTGGGGCTCAGCACATTTGCGATGCGAGTGCTGTCAAGGAATATCCACAAAATTTAAGAGTTTAAGGAAAACAAATTAGAATATTTTGAGTCTAGGAAGATTTACCAGGGAAAGGTATAAGTTGCTTCTGTTTCTAACCTGTAAACTCCTACATGATGCTGTCACTTAATCCCTAATTCTTTGTTGTTTAGAATTTTATTCAGTTACCCCCTCCCCACCCATGCTCCCTCTTCCTTCCAAAAGAAGGTAGATTGTCATCAGGATAAATCAGGAATTCACAATACCTTAACATTACTCTGAATAGTGTGTGAAAGCACTAAGCACTGAACATGGTGTGAGGAAGGCCCTCGATGAGTGACCTTCAGTCACGTGGTGTCTTTCTAACAAAGGTGAGGTGGTAGTATCTTGGACAGATGTGACAACTGAGGTCTAGTTTGAGGGACTTAGCCATTGTCATGCAGCCACCTGTAATTCATTCTGGAACAAGGTGGGATTGACACTGATGGGAAGATAGAGGGAGGGAGGGAAGGAGTGGTTTTCTTGCCACTTGAGATGTGTGGTTCAGGGTAGTGTGAGGTTTCCAGCTTCCTGCAGTGAGGTTTCCCATTGAAAATTTATCTCTGAGTATAAAATAATGTATGCATTTTACCTTCTTCATACTTTTCTGCCTTTCCCAGATTATCACTTGTTGAGTAGAATAAAATTATTCATGTAATATTTAAAATATCTGTTAAAGAAAGCATGCCCCAGTATCTAACAGTATTTCTATATGAAAGATTTATCTAAAATGTGGCCTAAATTCCCTCTATCACTGTTTCATCTCAATCCTCCTTAGAAATGAGGAAATGCACAGCAGTACCTTCCACTGTTCATAGGGTAGGAGATAGCTTTTTGTAAGTACTGTACTGTATGCAAATGTTGAGAAACTGAATCTGGAGCTCTGTATTTTTTGTGCCTACAATTCACAGAGTGCTTTCATCTACTAGATGTCTTCCAGTCAGAGTTTCCCTCCTGAGACACCTGATAATCATTTATGATTTCCATATAACCTAGTCACATAGCAGTCAGGACTCTTACAAACCCTTTTGTTCTTTTGAACTTAGGCATTACACATCAAAGAGAGGTGTCCCTACCTATGTGTCAGTGTTCATTTAAAAACTATATTATCCTTATGTATGATCAAGACATTGAGTAATGAGAAATTGATCTCAGAATTTTAGATATGTCCAGATAAGATAATAGGGTTCAATATCCTCACTTTACAGGTAAGGAAACTAAGTCCTCTCAGAAGGAATATGGTCTTATGTATATAACTGGTGTTAAGCTAGTTTGCGGCAGACACAGAATTAGAAATCTCTGCTTTAAGTAAATATTTTAAATCATGTGTCACATATGATATGTTCAGAAGCTGGCATACATCATAGAATTAGAAATCTTTTGATTCCTGGTCTAGTAATTCTGCACCTAATCTAACATTATTAATGGTAAGTTACATTTGTGTAATTCTTTATAATTTATTTTACATAGCTTTCACATGTATGATTTAACTCATATTTTTTATCCCATGTCTGGATGAGGAGACTGGGTCCAGAGCTCACTTAAGGTCACAGAGCTGGTCCAGGGAGCACAGAGGGGGAATTGCTGAGGGAGGCTGAATGCTGTCCTAGGTACTGTATTCTGTGTTGAGTCTGAGAATACTGCTTCTTTCATGTGCTAGCCTAGGTAGGCCATTACCCAAGTTCACAGAGTGGAACTAGAGGTCCAAGAACCTCACTGTTGAATTTCAGTTCTGCCACTGGCTCATGTCACCGCTGCAGAAAGAGATGCATTTCTTGATCTTCATCCCATCTTGACATTATTTCGGCATACTCTGCATCATTTTAGGAAGATAAACTCTCAGATTATCAGGTTTTTGAATTTGCAAGCATGAGATATCAATGCATTGTTCAGAGCTATAACACCAGGATGATTAGTGAAAATCACAAGCTTATCACTCTAATAAAGCAGGGGTCATTCATCTGAAAAGAAAACCCAACACCTGGAAAAAGGTACTTCCTTTTTAAAATACATCATATTTTCTTGAACTGGTAGCTCAGGTGAGCTGATCACTGTCTGTTTGACCCTGATCCATGAAGTAGTAGAGAAGGTACCTTTTAGATACATAAAGCTGAAGGGGGCAGTAGTTTGCTAGGGCTGCCATACAAAGACCACAGAGTAGGCGACTTAAACAACAGAAACTCATTTACTCACAGCCCTGGAGGTTGGAAGTCTGAGGTCAAGATGTCGGTAGGGTTGGTTTCCTCTGAGGTCTCTCCCCTTAGCTTGGAGATGCTGTCTTTTCTCTGTGTCTCACATGGTCTTCCCTCTGTGTGAGCCTGTGTCCTGCTCTCCTCTTCTTATAAGAACTCCAATCTATTAATTAGGATCCACCTGTATGACTTCATTTTAACTTTATCCCCTCTTTAAAGACCCTGTGTCCAAATACAGTCACATTCTGAGGTACTGGGGGTTTAGGGCTTCAACATGTAAAATTGGAGGGGACACAGTTCAGCTCAAAGAGTAAATGCCTGTAATCCATTCTGTTTTGTGAAGCAGCAGATCTAGTTGAAATTTCTTTGTTCCCAGTGTGTAACAGAGGTGTCATTTGGCCTACTAATGAATTTCCTAATATAGCCCAGAAGTTATAAAATTCACATATCCTAGCTCTAGGATCCTGGTCCAGTTGGATAGATGGAGGAACCACTTAGCATCCACGTGGTCTTGTGTTCCCCAGGGTCTCTGAGCCTCAGGTCCTCACCTGTGTATAGAGCAGGGTTACAGCCCTGGCAGATTCTTCACACTTATTACAGGGATCAAATGAGGGAGCAGATGCTTAAGCGTTCTGTGAATATAGAGCATTTTATATTATGAAAGTGGGATCATTTTTTAAAAGTCAGTAGTCAGAAACCTTGCCTTCCAGTAATAAAAAATATGTCCATAGTTCTTCTAGATAGCTTTAGAGACTCTTCAATCAGGAGTCCCCAACCTCTGGGCCCCAGACTGGTACCATCCACGGGCTGTTTGGAACTTGGCCACACAGCAGGAGGTGAGTGGTGGGCGGGTGTGCAAAGTTCCATCTGCTGCTCCCCATCACTCCCCATCACTCACATTACACCCGAACCTCCCCATACCCCTATCTGGGAAAATTTGTCCTCCATGAAACTGGGTTCCTGGTGCCAAAAATTTGGGGTACTGCTGCTCTAAATAACTAAAATATAGTTTTAATAATGAGTTTTAAAAGAATTGATACATCTACTGCTGCAAAATTTAAAAACTATTTTAAAATCTCTTAAAAAATTTATCAACAAAAAGTAAATCACTTTCCTCCCTGTTATCACACAACCCCTCCCCAGGTGGAGCCCCAGCACCACTACTGACTGTCTGTGCATTGAGAAGAACTTGTGAATATGTGATCTTTCTGTTTTTAAGCACAAATGATAGCTGTTCTTTCCTTTTTTCATTTAATATTGTATCTCAGATTATATCAATGCATATAGTTCTCATTCTTTTTAGTGGCTACATTATGCTTTCTCCATTTCCTATTTCTTATTTTCAATGCTTGTCAATCAGAGTTTATAAAATATAGGGATTACAACCTGATATTAACATTTAAATTTGCTGTGTTCATTTTATGTGGACATTTTATGGACAAAATGAACACATATGGACGAACACATATGCTCATAAAATGTGAACATATGAACACATATGAACACATAGGTTCATATGTTCATAAAATGAACACATATGGACAAAATGAGAAACCCTTGGGCAGATGCTATTAATAGATTTCCTAGCCTCTTTGTCACCCTGTTTTTAATGTATCTCGAGGTTTTTAGTTAGTAAAATGATTTTACTTATCAATTTGCTTTAGTGATAAAACACATCTGTGAGTCAGGATGATCAGAGCTCTCCTGGATCTACAGGTTGTTTGACATTAAGCTCAGCCCCACAGGCTCACCGAACCCAGGGATTCTCCAGGCAAGAACACTGGTGTGGGTTGTCATTTCCTTCTCCAATGCATGAAAGTGAAAAGTGAAAGTGAAGTCGCTCAGTCGTGTCTGACTCTTTGGGACCCCATGGACTGCAGCCTACCAGGCTCCTTTGTCCATGGGATCCTCCAGGCAAGAGTACTGGAGTCGGGTGCCAGTACCTTCTCCTAATACATCCCTGTTTTTTTTTTTAATTGTGTCTCCACTAGTGATATGATTGGAGAAGGCAATGGCCACACACTCCAGTATTCTTGCTTGGAAAATACCAGGGAGGGAGGAGCCTGGACTGAACGACTTCACTTTCACTTTTCACTTTCATGTATTGGAGAAGGAAACTGCAACCCACTCCAGTGACCTTGCCTGGAAAATCCCAGGGATGGGGGAGCCTGGTGGGCTGCCGTCTATGGGGTTGCACAAAGTCGGACACGACTGAAGTGGCTTAGCAGCAGCAGCAGCAGTAATACGATTGCTTCACGTGAAGAAGTGGACCTAGAAAGGTGTTGCCTTAGGAGAAGGACTTTAAAACTCTTAAGCATGTTGTCCCCGCCCCCCATGTGTGTGTGTGTGTTAAGTCGCTCAGTCGTGTCCGACTCTTTGCGACCCTCTGGACTGTAGCGCACCAGGCTTCTCTATGCGTAGGATTCTCCAGGCAAGAATACTGGAGTGGGTTTCCATGCCCTTCTCCAAGGGATCTTTCTGAACCAGGGATCCAATCTGCGTCTCCTACATCTCCTGCCTTGGCAGATGGGTTCTTTACCACTATCACCACTTAGGAAGCGCCCCCCACCCCCCAATTCAGGTGCACTTCAAAAAGAAATAGTCAGATATTACTCACAGTGACTGTGTGGTTATGAATGTTTCCAGTGGACAGCCCTCAGCCTTCACAATTTTTGTGTCAACTCTGATTCTACCATGAGTGCATGTCTATTAAAAAGGCATTTTTCCAGTAGGTTTTTGCAATGTATAAATATTACTATACATTTTTTTTACATCTGCAAGAAATATTTACACATTGCAAGATGTTACTCTGTAATTTTTTTTTCTCCAACTTCACTCAGTGATTTCAAGTTCTTGCAAAAGGATTTCTTATGTTTATTTATATGTTGTACTATTTTCCTTCTTATCCAAATCAGAGGTGCAGGACACTAATGATAGCTATCTTCCAGGTTTTGTATCTTGAGAGACTCCAGAGTCAAACTCATTTTCTAAGATATGAGACAAAATTGTCACAGTTTTGTTTTGTTTTGTTTTTTTACTGTTCTCAGAATTACATATTACTTTCCAATTATATTAGGGATTCTGTTTACTTGAAGACTGTGTCAAGTTGCTCTTTTGTATCACCACTTCCTTTAATAGAATTACGATCCATTTTTCCACTCAAAGATACCTAGTTAAAATACTACAGAGAAAACTAATAGGAAAAACATACATTTAGTTTAAGTGACATTATAGGAGAGAGAGATGTCCCACTCAAAAAAACAACATGTTAAAAATACAGAAGGACAATATTATATTTTCATCTCCTGTATCCCCTGTATTGCAGGCAGATTCTTTAAAGCTGAGCAGTTGGGGAAGCCCTCTAAAAGAGAAGGAAGAAAAAATATGCTTTCTCAAAAAAAGAACCCTTCTAGGGGATTTGCTAATGAAGGACAGACATGTGCTAGACTGTCTTCTAGGTAAAGGATTTTATGTTTTTACATTTAAAAAATTGTGGTAAAGTATATATAACATAAAATTTGTCATTTGACCATTTTTGATCACACAATTCAGTGGCATTAATCACATTCACCGTGTTGCGCAGCCATCATTGTCTGGGTAACTTTTGGTAATTACGTGGTTCCTATTCAGTGTGTTATTTCTGCAGAGTCATTTTGGTAAGTTTCACTTTTCTAGAAGTAGATCTGTTTCCTGTAAGTTTTGAGCTAGATTGGCACAAATTTATTCACAGTATCTTATATGTTGAATCTCTACAGCATCTCCAACTGCACTCCTGGCTTTTTAAATTTTCTTTGAGTCTTCTCTTTTTTATGAATAATCTTGCATAACTTTTTCCTATTTTCAAAGAATTAACTTTTTGCTTGATTTATGCTCTCTATTTTTTTTTTCTAGTTCATCATATCATTCATTCTTTCCTTCAAGTTTTCCTTTGAAGATATTTCCTCAAAATTCTTAAATTGGAAACAGGTTAATAATGTCATTATTTTTCTAATATAAGTATATTAAGCCTAAATTTTTTTCTAAGGCCCCCTTTGGCTGCAACCTACAAGTTTTGGTACTTACCACCAATCAACAGCCATAGTATTATGTATGTTCTATTTCAATTCATTAACTATATCTTTACCCATGAGTAATTCGTAAGCATAATGTTCTCTAAATTTCACATGCTAATGGATTTTTTCTATGAGATTGAACCATGGGGAACTGCTAACATTCAACCTTTTATAAGCTATAAAATGGCACTTCCATATGGCTTAACATAATACTTTTCTTTTGTGGTTAACATATAACTTAATTTGACTTTGGCCAGACAGCATTAGATTATAGATTTTAAGCCAAGGGTAACCACATTCACACAAAAGTCCTCGTTTCCACAAATTTGTATTTTATTTGGGGGTTTTAAAATGTTATAAAGAGATGGGGAGGAGTTAAGATGGCAGAGGAGTAGGACGGGGAGAACACTTTCTCCCCCACAAATTCATCAAAAGAACATTTAAACGCTGAGTAAATTCCACAAAACAACTTCTGAATGCCAGCAGAGGACATCAGGCACCAAGAAAAGCAAGCCAAGTCTTGGAAAGGAGGGAGGAAAAAATATAAAAGACAAAAAAAGAGACAAAAGAGGGAGGGACGGAGTTCCGTTCCAGGAAGGGAGTCTTAAAAAGAGAGAAGTTTCCAAACACCAGGAAACCTTCTCACTGCTGAATCTGTGCGGAGCCTTGGAAGCACAGATGGCAACATAACAGGGGGGGAAAATAAATAAACAATTAAAACCCGCAGATTATGAGCCCTACAGTAACTCTCCCACGGGAGAAACAGTGCAGATGCCTGCACACGCCACTAGCAAGCGGGGGCTGGGCAGGTAGGCACGCCGTGGGCTGCCTCACTTAGAGTAAGGATCTGGCCTGAATACCCCGAGCGCTATCTGAGCAAAATAATTTGGGCTAGCAAACCAGACTGTGGATATCTACCACTCGAAAAGCCAGCCCTAACCTAAGACACCACCAGGCCCGCGCATGGAACAAAGGACTGAACAGAAGTAGCTGGCTGCAGACCATCCCCCTCAGGTGACAGGCAGCCAGAGCCAGAAGGGGCCAATCGCAGCCCCAGAGAGACATTATCTATAAAACTGTAAGCAGGCTTCTTTGCTAACTAAAACTTCTTGGGGGTATGGATGGTCAACATCCGCCTAAGAAGGTGTGCTGGTTGTACATCTAGATAACCGAGCGGTGGGGAGGTGATAAGTCTCAACAATTGCGCTAGCCAAACACCTCATCACCTGAGCTGCTGGGACCTGGGAAGGGCACAAAACGCAGACCCAACCGAGTCTGCGCCTCTGAGGACTACCTGAGTGCCTGAACCTGAGCATCTTGGACCTGGGAGGTGCAAGCAGCCCACAGCTGGCCTCGGATGTTTCCCGGTGGAGTAAACTAGTGCCTGAGCAGTGTGGGCAGGGCGGCTACACTCGCCATGAGCATGGGCAGACCCAGTGTGGCTGAGGCACTGCGAGCACACGCCAGTGTTATTTCTTTGCAGCGTCCCTCCCTCCTCACAGCGCAACTGAACAAGTGAGCCTTAAAAAAAAAAAAAAAGTGTCCACCACCATCCTCTTTGTGTCAGGGTGGAAATCAAACACTGAAGAGACCAGCAAACAGAAGAAGCTATAACAGAGGGAACCGCCTTGGAAGCTACAGGCAATAGATTAAAACCCTGTGGTTAGTACCGACTACATAGGAAGGGGCCTATAGATCTTGAGAAATATAAGTCGGACCAAGGAACTAGCCGAAAATGAACTGACCCCATAATACCCACAACAAAACCAAAGAAAGTCCTAGATATATTTTTACTATTTTTACAATCACTCTTTCTTTCTTTTCTTTTTTTTAATTTTTAAATAATTTTAAGTCCTCTGTTATTTCTTTAATTTTCACTTTTATAACCTACTATTACTTTGCAAAAAAAAAAAGACCCTATTTTTTTTTAAAGCAAACTTCATATATATATATTTTTTTATAATTTTTGTGACCTTGTTTTTTTTTTTTTCTTCTTTTCTTTAACATTGTATTTTTGAAATTCCAAACTCTACTCTAGATTTTTAATTTTAGCTTTTTGGTATTTGTTATCAATTTTGTACCTATATATTTTTTTTTAATTTTTGCGACTTCTTTTTCTCTCTCTTTCTCTTCTTCTTTTATATAACATTGCATATCTGAAATTCCAAACTCTACTCTAGATTTTTTATTTTATGCTTTTTGGTATTCGTTATCAATTTTGTACCTATATCTTCTTTATACTCTTTGCGACTTTTTTTGTTTTTGTTTGTTTTTTCTCTCTTTCTTTTTCTTCTTCTTTTTTTTAACATTGTGTTTTTGAAATTCCAAACTCTACTCTAGATTTTTAACTTTTGCTTTTTGGTATTTGTTATCAATTTTGTACCTATATTTTCTTTATAATTTTCATGACTTTGTTTTTGTTTGTTTGTTTTTTCTCTCTTTCTTTTCCTTCTTCTTTTCTTTAACACTGTATTTTTGAAATTCCAAACTCTACTCTAGAATTTTAATTTTTGCTTTTATGTATTTATTACCAATTTTGTACCTTTAAGAACCCAATCTTAAGTACCCATTTTTCACAAGGAAGTGAGATTACTGGCTTGACTGCTCTCTCTCCCTTTGGACTCTCCTTTTTCTCCACTAGGTCGCCTGTGTCTCCTCCCTAACCCCTCTCTACTCTACTCAACTCTGTGAATTTCTGAGTGTTCCAGACGGTGGAGAACACTTAGGGAACTGATTACCAGCTGGATCTGTCTTCCTCCTTTTCATTCCCCCCTTTTATCCTCTTGGCCACCTCTGTCTCCTTCCTCCTTCTCTTCTCTGTATAACTCCGTGAACATCTCTGAGCGGTCCAGTTGTGGAGTGCACATAAGGAAGTGATTACTGGCTAGCCCACTCTCTCCTCTATTTATTCCACCTCATCTCATTCAGGTCACCTCTAACTCCCTCCTCCCTCTTCTCTTCTCCATGTAACGCTGTGAACCTCTCTGGGTGACCCTCATGATGCAGAAACTTTTCATCTTTAATGTAGATGTTTAATCAATGGTGCTGTATAGAAGGAGAGGTTTTGAAACTACTGTAAAAATAAGACTGATAACTGGAAGCAAGAGGCTTAAGTCCAAACCCTGACTCCAGGGAACTCCTGACTCCAGGGAACATTAATTGACAGGAGCTCATCAAACTCTCCATACCTACACTGAAACCAAGCACCACACAAGGGCCAAAAAGTTCCAGGGCAAGACATACCAAGCAAACTCTCCAGCAACACAGGAACACAGCCCTGAGCTCCAAGAAACAGGCTGCCCAAAGTCACCCCAAAACCATAGACATCTCATAACTCATTACTGGACACTTCATTGTACTGAAGACAGAAGAAATACAGCTCCACTCACCAGAACACCGACACAAGCTTCCCTAACCAAGAAACCTTGACAAGCCACCTGTACAAACCCACACACAGACAGGAAACGCCACAATAAAGAGAACTCCACAAACTGCCAGAATACAGAAAGGACACCCAAAACTCAGCAATTTAAACAAGATGAAGAGACAGAGAAATTCCCAACAGATGAAGGAACAGGATAAAGGCCCACCAAACCAAACAAAAGAGGAAGAGTAGGGAATCTACCTGATAAAGAATTCCAAATAATGATAGTGAAATTGATCCAAAATCTTGAAATCAAAATGGAATCACAGATAAATAGCCTGGAGACAAGGATTGAGAAGATCTTGTCCTTGCAAGAAAGGTTTAACAAGGACCTAGAAGAAATAAAAAAGTCAATATATAATGAATAATGCAATAAATGAAATCAAAAACACTCTGGAGGCAACGAATAGTAGAATAACAGAGGCAGAAGATAGGATTAGTGAATTAGAAGATAGAATGGTAGAAATAAGTGAATCAGAGAGGAAAAAAGAAAAACGAATTAAAAGAAATGAGGACAATCTCAGAGACCTCCAGGACAATATTACACATTACAACATTCGAATCATAGGGATTCCAGAAGAAGACAAAAAGAAAGACCATGAGAAAATACTTGAGGAGATAATAGTTGAAAACGTCCCGAAAATGGGGAAGGAAATAATCACTCAAGTCCAAGAAACCCAGAGAGTCCCAAACAGGATAAACTCAAGGTGAAACACCCCAAGACACATATTAATCAAATTAACAAAGATCAAACACAAAGAACAAATATTAAAAGCAGCAAGAGAAAAACAACAAAAAACACACAAGGGAATTCCCATAAGGATAACAGCTGATCTTTCAATAGAAACTCTTCAAGCCAGGAGGGAATGGCAAGACATACTTAAAATGATGAAAGAAAATAACCTACAGCCCAGATTATTGTACCCAGCAAGGATCTCATTCAAGTATGAAGGAGAAATCAAAAGCTTTTCAGACAAGCAAAAGCTGAGAGATTTCAGCACCACCAAACCAGCTCTCCAACAAATACTAAAGGATATTCTCTAGACAGGAAACACAAAAATGGTGTATAAATTTGAACCCAAAACAATAAAGTAAATGGCAACGGGATCATACTTATCAATAATTACCTTAAACATAAATGGGTTGAATGCCCCAACCAAAAGACAAAGACTGGCTGAATGGATACAAAAACAAGACCCCTACATATGCTGTCTACAGAGACCCACCTCAAAACAGGGGACACATACAGACTGAAAGTGAAGGGCTGGAAAAAGATTTTCCATGCAAATAGGGACCAAAAGAAAGCAGGAGTAGCAATACTCATATCAGATAAAATAGACTTTAAAACAAAGGCTATGAAAAGAGACAAAGACGGTCACTACATAGTGCTCAAAGGATCAATCCAAGAAGAGATAACAATTATAAATATATATGTACCCAACACGGGAGCACCGCAATATGTAAGACAAATGCTAACAAGTATGAAAGGAGAAATGAACAATAACACAAAAATAGTGAGAGACTTTAATACCCCACTCACACCTATGGATAGATCAACTAAGCAGAAAATTAACAAGGAAACACAAACTTTAAATGATACAATAGACCAGTTAGACCTAATTGGTATCTATAGGACATTTCATCCCAAAACAATGAATTTCACCTTTTTCTTAAGCGCACATGGAACCTTCTCCAGGATAGATCACATCCTGGGCCATAAATCTAGCCTTAGGAAACTCAAAATAATTGAAATCATTCCAAGCATCTTTTCTGACCACAATGCAGTAAGATTATATCTCAATTACAGGAGAAAAATGATTAAAAATTCCAACATATGGAGGCTGAACAACACGCTGCTGAATAACCAACAAATCACAGAAGAAATCAAAAAAGAAATCAATATTTGCATAGAAATGAATGAAAATTAAAACACAACAACCCAAAACCTGTGGGACACTGTAAAAGCAGTCCTAAGGGGAAAGTTCATAGCAATACAGGCATACCTCAAGAAACAAGAAAAAGTCAAATAAATAACCTAACTCTACACCTAAAGCAATGAGAAAAGGAAGAAATGAAGAACCCCAGGGTTAGTAGAAGGAAAAATCTTAAAAATTAAGGCAGAAATAAATGCAAAAGAAACAAGAGACCATAGCAAAAATCAATAAAGCCAAAAGCTGGTTCTTTGAAAGGATAAATAAAATTGACAAACCATTACCCAGACTCATAAAGAAACAAAGGGACAAAAATGAAATCAATAAAATTAGAAATGAAAATGGTAGATCACAACAGACAACACAGAAATACAAAGGATCATAAGAGAATACTATCAACAATTATATGCCAATAAAATGGACAACATGGAAGAAATGGAAAAATTCTTAGAAAAGTACAACTTTCCAAAACTGGACCAGGAAGAAATAGAAAATCTTAACAGACCCATCACAAGCACAGAAATTAAAACTGTAATCAGAAATCTTCCAGCAAACAAAAGCCCAGGTCCAGACGGCTTCACAGCTGAATTCTACCAAAAATCTAGAGCAGAGCTAACACCTATCCTGCTCAAACTCTTCCAGAAAATTGCAGAGGAAGGTAAACTTCCAAACTCATTCTATGAGGCCACCATCACCCTAATACCAAAACCTGACAAAGATCCCACAAAAAAAGAAAACTACAGGCCAATATCACTGATGAACATAGATGCAAAAATCCTTAACAAGATTTTAGCACACAGAATCCAACAACACAGTAAAAAGATCATGCACCATGACCAAGTGGGCTTTATCCCAGGGATGCAAGGATTCTTCAATATCTGCAAATCAGTCAATGTAATACACCACGTTAACAAATTGAAAAATAAAAACCATATGATTATCTCAATAGATGCAGAGAAAGCCTTTGATAAAAATCAACATGCATTTACGATAAAAAGAAAGCAGGAATAGAAGGAACATACCTCAACATAATAAAAGCTATATATGACAAACCCACAGCAAACATTATCCTCAATGGTGAAAAATTGAAAGCATTTCCTCTAAAGCCAGGAACAAGACAAGGGTGCCCACTTTCACCATTACTATTCAACATAGTTTTGGAAGTTTTGGCCACAGCAATCAGAGCAGAAAAAGAAATAAAAGGAATCCAAATTGGAAAAGAAGAAGTAAAACTCTCACTGTTTGCAGATGACATGATCCTCTACGTAGAAAACCCTAAAGACTCCACCAGAAAATTACTAGAACTAATCAATGATTATAGTAAAGTTGCAGGATATAAAATCAACAGACAGAAATCCCTTGCATTGTTATACACTAATAATGTGAAAACAGAAAGAGAAATTAAGGAAACAATTCCATTCACCATTGCAACGAAAGAATAAAATACTTAGGAATATATCTACCTAAAGAAACTAAAGACCTATATATAGAAAACTATAAAACACTGGTGAAAGAAATCAAAGAGGACACTAATAGATGGAGAAATATACCATGTTCATGGATTGGAAGAATCAATATAGTGAAAATGAGTATACTACCCAAAGCAATTTATAGATTCAATGCAATCCCTATCAAGCTACCAATGGTATTCTTCACAGAGCTAGAACAAATAATTTCGCAATTTGTATGGAAATACAAAAAACTTCGAATAGCCAAAGCTATCTTGAGAAAGAAGAATGGAACTGGAGGAATCAACCTGCCTGACTTCAGGCTCTACTACAAAGCTACAGTCATCAAGACAGTATGGTACTGGCACAAAGACAAAAATATAGATCAATGGAACAAAATGCAAAGCCCAGAGATAAATCCACGCACATATGGACAGCTTATCTTTGATAAAGGAGGCAAGAATATACAATGGATTAAAGACAATCTCTTTAACAAGTGATGCTGGGAAAACTGGTCAACCACTTGTAAAAGAATGAAACTAGAGCACTTTCTAACACCATACACAAAAATAAATTCAAAATGGATTAAAGATCTCAACATAAGACCAGAAACTATAAAACTCCTAGAGGAGAACATAGGCAAAACACTCTCCGACATACATCACAGCAGGATCCTCTATGACCCACCTCCCAGAATATTGAAAATAAAAGCAAAAATAAACAAACTGGACCTAATTAAACTTAAAAGCTTCTGCACAACAAAGGAAACTATAAGCAAGGTGAAAAGACAGCCTTCAGAATGGGAGAAAATAATAGCAAATGAAGCAACAGACAGACAACTAATCTCTAAAATATACAAGCAACACCTACAGCTCAATTCCAGAAAAATAAATGACCCAATCAAAAAATGGACCAAAGAACTAAATAGACATTTCTCCAAAGAAGACATACAGATGGCTAACAAACACATGAAAAGATGCTCAACATCACTCATTATCAGAGAAATGCAAATCAAAACCACTATGAGGTACCATTTCATGCCAGTCAGAATGGCTGTGATCCAAAAGTCTACAAGAAATAAATGCTGGAGAGGGTGTGGAGAAAAGGGAACCCTCTTACACTGTTGGTGGGAATGCAAACTAGTGCAGCCACTATGGAGAACATTGTGTAGATTCCTTAAGAAAATGGAAATAGAACTGCCTTATGACCCAGCAATCCCACTGCTGGGCATACACACTGAGGAAACCAGAAGGGAAAGAGACACGTGTACTCCAATGTTCATCGCAGCACTGTTTATAATAGCCAGGACATGGAAGCAACCTAGATGTCCATCAGCAGATGAATGGATAAGAAAGCGGTGGTACATATACACAATGGAGTATTACTCAGCCATTAAAAAGAATACATTTGAATCAGTTCTAATGAGGTGGATGAAACTGGAGCCTATTATACAGAGTGAAGTAAGCCAGAAAGAAAAACACCAATACAGTATACTAACACATATATATGGAATTTAGAAAGATGGTAACAATAACCCTGTATACGAGACAGCAAAAGAGACACTAATGTATAGAACAGTCTTTTGGACTCTGTGGGAGAGGGAGAGGGTTGGATGATTTGGGAGAATGACATTGAAATACGTATAATATCATATATGAAATGAGTTGCCAGTCCAGGTTTGATGCACGATACTGGATGCTTGGGGCTGGTGCACTGGGACGACCCAGAGGGATGTATGGGGAGGGAGGAGGGAGGAGGGTTCAGGATGGGGAACACGTGTATACCTGTGGCAGATTCATTTCGATGTTTGGCAAAACCAATACAATATTGTAAAGTTTAAAAAATAAAATTAAAGCAATAAAATGTTATAAGGACATGGGTAGCCAGTAATTTTCAAATAAAAATCCTCTTTGAGTGCTGGAATGTTTTCTGATACATGTTGCAGGCTGGTTCTCTGGGATGCAGACTCAGATGGAGCTTAGTGCTAGGATGTTTATCAGGGTTGCCCTTGGGATCAACCCAAGGAGGGAAGAAACAGGGTAGGGCAGAGGGAAGGATCAAGCTGCATCACTGGCCAGACGACCTGAGCTGACCCCCTGAGGGGTCTGGAGTGAAGACAGCCCTTCAGGGTTGTCCTGACACATCCATTGGCCAGGCCTTTATGCCTCCCCGTGGATGTGTCATTGCATAGAAGCTGCCCTCAGAAGGCTGATGGTTTAAGGTTGCCCACTTGCACCACTTACTGTAGCTGGACAATGAGTTCTTGAAGGGAGATCAGGACAACATGTCTCCATGTCCCCACAGCTTGTGTCGCAGATCAAGAGGTAGGGGATGAGGATGTACTCTGGGGGGAAACTCTTGATGACTGATGTGCAAGTCAAAATTTTGACTTAGTGATTGTCCTTAATACCCTCTGATCTAAAAAATAGAGGAGGAGGTCCGTGTAGGGGAGATATCCTTGTTCTCTAGGGTCATTCCAGTTTTCACCTCTTCTAGGAAGTCACCTTAAGATCAGTCATCATCCTAGGTAACTTGTATTTCTGTAATACCCTGAGCACCTCTCATGTGTTAAACTGAGCCATACTTTTTTAGTGTCCCTTTGTCATCATCCTGAGATACTTCATCTGTAAACAAGGGCCCTGTTCTTTCCATTGTGCACTGGGTTCTGTAAATGACGTAGCCTGCCCTGACTGTGGATGTTCACACGTGGTCTGTTTTCTCACTAAACCACGTGAGAAAAAGACTTGGAACTGTGCCTATTTGCTTTTTGATTACATCTTCCAGCAAAGTGTCTGTCATACAGGGCGTGTTCATTAACTGTTTGCTGTATGTATAAATGATAACTGAGAACAAACCTTCCTTCTCAACTTTACAATTTTGAAATTCTAAAGTAGCCTGGGATAACAGAAAGCCCTGATTTTGCAATCAGTCACACTGATGTGCCTGTCAGTTCTTTCTCTGCTCCTCACCAGCAGTGTGGGTACCTAAAGAATGTGCTGTCCAGAGTAGGACACCTGAGAGTGAAAGGAAAGCAGTAACCAGCCAAGGGGCCAGGGAAGTAAACTGGCGCATCCTTGACAAAATGGAATATGGACACCCTACACCTGTGTAGTGTTAGTTACATGCTTGTATAATTATCTTAATCTCTGAATCTCAGCTTCTTCTTCTGGAAGATGGATATAGTTCTTGCCCTTGCAGAGTTCTTTGGTTGGGATGATAGATGGACCAAGACATCCAAAGACACAGATGGAATCACTGACCTTAGTGATTCCTACTTACAAGGGGAGGAGAGGAAGATGGATGTGGATGAAGGAGGTTTGTAGACTGTAGAAGTGTAATTGAGGAGGTCCTCATCTGATGGCCTAAATGAAATGTTCCTCCTTCACATGTCATTAAAATGACACAAGCACACAGGGAAGAGCACAAGCTTTGGAGTCAGCCTTCCAGGGACAAATACTGGCTCCTCTGGACACGGACTGGGTTTAGATACAAATTCTGCTCCCATTAATTATGGGATATTAAGGTTGGGAAGCCAATTGTGCTTCAGTGTCTTTGTCTGAAAGTTGAGGTAAAGTTAGTATGATTCTTAGAGGACTGTTGCAAAGATTAACTATAGCAGTGAGTCTCACAGTGTGGTCTGTGCACCACTGCCAGTCCACAAACTGATTATAACCAGGTTAGAAGTAAGTACAGGAAATTCAAGAAAGCTAGAAACTCAGAGCCATCAGCTATTGCTATGACATTCACACTTAGAATGTGTGGGATCTTGAACAGCCCGGATTTTACACTTGCAGGGGGAGGTACACATGGTTGAGATGAGCACTAGTGATGTACAGTGGATCAGTGATTAGGCTGCAATGGGCTGAAAATATAAAATTAAATAAAACTGATACTTAATCCCAACAGGTGAGAAACTCTACTTTTGAACAATGCTAGATATGTGATTAGCTGTCAATCATTACTATCCTCTCCAGCGCTATCTTCTTTATTAATTGTTACTGTCATGTTTATTTTTAAAATGAGACCATACAGGCTTTCAAAATTCCCTCCTATATTTATCATTATTTTTATTAGGATTAAAAAGTTAGAAATAAATTCCTGTTCAAGAGGGTTTGTTTTTTCCAAGTCTAAAAACAATACTGTGCATATATTTAAACTGATTCTTTTCTTGAGTCAGCAACATGGTCCTAATGTTGAAGTAGATACCTGGAAATACAAAAGGCCACTTTAAAACCCTTCAGAGTTTTTTGAAACAAGGCTTTATGTGTAAGCTATTAATTTTCCTTTTAAAACAGAAAGAATATGGATTAACTAAGGTTTGTTTTTTAAACCTAATATTCTAAGGAAAATACATTTTTTTCCAAAACCTAAAACAGCAATGTGTGCTGAAAATTGGGAGAAACATATATTTATTTTAATTTATTACTTAAAAATAATGTTATTAGAAGGAATAACTTTCCCCAGTCCTATGAGATCTCCACCTATCCTCCAGGACCAACTGACTTGCCTTAGGAGTCAAATTGGGGTTGTGTGATTTTTTTTTGAGTTACAAACCCACAGCAAACATTATCCTCAGTGGCGAAAAACTGAAAGTATTTCCTCTAAAATCAGGAACAAAACATGGGTGCCCACTCTCCCCACTACTGTTCAACATAGTTTTGGAAGTCCCAGCCACAGTAATCAGAAAAGAAATAAAAGGAATCCAGATTGGATAAAAAGAAGTAAGACTCTCACTGTTTGCAGATGACATGATCCTCTACATAGAAAACCCTAAAGATACCACAAAAAATTTACTAGAGCTAATCAATGAATACAGTAGGGTTGCAGGATATAAAATTAATACTCAGAAATCCCTTGTATTCCTATACACTAACAATGAGAAAACAGAGAACTTAAGGAAATAATCCCTTTCATTGTTGCAATGAAAAGTGTAAAATATTAGGAATAAATTTACCTAAAAAACAAAATATCTATATATATAGAAAATATGACACTGATGAAAAGAATCAAAGATAACACAAATAGATGAAGAAATATACCATGATCATGGATTGGAAGAATTAATATAGTGAAAATGAGTATACTACCCAAAGCAATTGATTGATTCAATGCAATCCCTATCAAGCTACCAATGGTATTTTTCAGAGAACTAGAACAAATAATTTCACAATTTGTATGGAAATGCAAAAAACCTCAAATAGCCAAAGCAATCTTGAGAAAGAAGAATGGAACTGGGGGAATCAACCTGCCTGACTTCAGACACTACAAAGCTACAGTCATCAAGACAGTATGGTACTGGTACAGACAGCAATATAGATCAATGGCACAAAATAGCCCAGAGATAAATCCACACACTGATGGACACCTTATCTTTGACAAAGGAGGCAGAAATATGCAATAGAGAAAAGACAATCTCTTTAACAAGTGGTGTTGGGAAAACTGGTCAACTACCTGTAACAGAATGAACCTAGAACACTTCTAACACAATAAACATAAAAAAACTCAAAATGGATTAAAGATCTAAATGGAGGAACAGAAACTATAAAACTCTTAGAGGAAAACATTGAACACTCTCTGACATAAATCACAGCAGGATCCTCTATGACCCACCTCCCGAGTAATGGGAATAAAAGCAAAAATAAACAAATGTGATCTCATTTCAGTTCAGTTCAGAAGCTCAGTCGTGTACGACTCTTTACGATCCCATGAACTGCAGCACGCCAGGCCTCCCTGTCCATCACCAACTCCCGGAGTTCACCCAAACTCACGTCCATCCAGTCAGTGATGCCATCCAGCTATCTCATCCTCTGTCGTCCCCTTCTGCTCTTGCCCCCAATCCCTCCCAGCATCAGAGTCTTTTCCAATGAGTCAACCCTTCACATGAGGTGGCCAAAGTACTGGAGTTTCAGCTTTAGCATCATTCCTTCCAAAGAACACTCAAAACTGATCTTCAGAATGGACTGGATGGATCTCCTTGCAGTCCAAGGGACTCTCAAGATTCTTCTCCAACACCACAGTTCAAAGCATCAATTCTTCTGCGCTCAGCTTTCCTAACAGTCCAAATCTCACAACCATACATGACTACTGGAAAAACCTTAACCTTGACTAGATGGACCTTTGTTGGCAAAGTAATGTCTCTGCTTTTCAATATGCTATCTAGGTTGGTCATAACTTTCCTTCCAAAGAGTAAGCATCTTTTAATTTCATGGCTGCAACCACGATATACAGTGATTTTGGAGCCGCCAAAAATAAAGTCTGACACTGTTTCCCCATCTATTTGCCATGAAGTGGTGGGACCAGAGGCCATGATCTTCATTTTCTGAATGTTGAGCTGTAAGCCAACTTTTTCACTCTCCACTTGCACTTTCATCAAGAGGCTTTTTAGCTCCTCTTCACTTTCTGCCATAAGGGTGGTGTCATCTGCATATCTGAGGTTGTTAATATTTCTTCCGGCAATCTTGATTCCAGCTTCTGCTTCTTCTAGCCCAGCGTTTCTCATAATGTACTCTGCATATAAGTTAAATAAGCAGAGTGACAATATGCAGCCTTGACGTACTCCTTTTCCTATTTGGAACCAGTCTGTTGTTCCATGTCCAGTTCGAACTGTTGCTTCCTGACCTGCATACAGATTTCTCAAGAGGCAGGTCAGGTGGTCTGGTATTCCCATCTCTTTCAGAATTTTTCACAGTTTATTGTGATCCACACAGTCAAAGACTTTGGCATAGTCAATAAAACAGAAATAGATGTTTTTCTGGAACTCTCTTGCTTTTTTCATGATCCAGCAGATGTTGGCAATTTGATCTCTGGCTCTTCTACCTTTTCTAAAACCAGCTTGAACATCTGAAAGTTCACGGTTCACATATTGCTGAAGCCTGGCTTGGAGAATTTTGAGCATTACTTTACTAGCGTGTGAGATGAGTGCAATTGTGCAATAGTTTGAGCATTCTTTGGCATTGTCTTTCTTTGGGATTGGAATGAAAACTGTCCTGTGGCCACTACTGAATTTTCCAAATTATCTGGCATATTGTGACTTAATTAAACTTAAAAGCTTTTGCACAACAAATGAAACTATACACAAGGTGAAATGTCAGCCTTCTGAATGGGAGAAAGTAATAGCAAACAAAACAACTGACAAAGAATTAATCTCCAAAATATACAAGCAGCTTAGCAGCTTCTGCAGTTAAGTACCAGAAAACAAACAACCCAATCAAAAAGTGGGCCAACGAATTAAACAGACATTTCTCCAAAGAAGACATACAGAGGGCTAACAAATACCTGAATAGAGGTTCAACACCACTCATTATCAGAGAAATGCAAATCAAAACCACAATGAGGTATCATTTTATGCTGATCAGAATGGCAGCCATCAAAAAGCCTACAAACAACAAATACTGGAGAGGGTGTGGAGAAATGAGAACTCTCTTACACTGTTGGTGGGAATGCAAATTGGTATAGCCACTATGGAGAACAGTGTGGAGATTCCTTAAAAAACTGGAAAGAGAACTGCCATATGACCCAGCAATCCCACTGCTGGGCATACACACTGAGGAAACCATTGAAAGAGACACATGTACCCCAGTGTTCATTGCAGCACTGTTTACAATAGCTAAAACATGGAAGAAATCTAGATGTCCATCGGCAGATGAATGGATAAGACAGTCATGGTACATATGCACAATGGAATATTACTCAGCTATAAAAATAACACATTTGAGTCAGTTCTAATGAGGTGGATGAAACTGGGGCCTATTATACAGAGTGAAGTAAGCCAGAAAGAAAAACATCAATATAGTATATTAATGCATATTTTTGGAATTTAGAAAGTCAGTAATGATGATCCTATATGCAAGGTAGCAAAAAAGACACAGATGTAAATAGCAGACTATTGGCCTATGTGGGAGAAGGCTAGGGTGGGGTGGTATTAGAGGATAGCATTGAAACATGTATGTATATTACCATTCGTAAAATAGATGGCCAGTGCAAGTTTGATGCATGAAGCAGGGCACTCAAAGCCAGTGCTCTGGGACAACCCAGAGGGATGGGGTGAGGAGGGAATGGGTGAGGGGTTCAGGATGGTGGGACACATGTACTCCCAAGGGTGATTCATGTTGATGTATGGCAAAAACCACCACAATATTGTAAAATAATTTTCTTCCAATTAAAATAAGTAAAATTAAAATGAACAAGAACCAAGGTTAAGACTCAAACACACTAAGAATGTTCTGCACAAAGTATACATTGGATGTTTCTGACTAAATTCTCTTTTCCATTCAGTAAACATGCTCATAAGTATCCATCCCAATAGGTGGAAGTTTTGGGTATTCCAAACCATGTTTGATCCAAAAGCTAATCATATTTAATTCTGGAGAACATTACATGAAAAACATTTTTAAAATTAAATTTTGCAGACTACCTAGCAAAAAATGTGTCTCTGGTATGGAGTTTATATCACATTAGAAATGTGGTAAGTAATGGTGAACAGAGGATTGAGGGTTTTATACCCCACATTTTACAACAATAAATTTTTTTTAATTTTTATTTTTTTTTTAATTTTTTTTTTAAATCCATGAGTTTATACTGATTCTGATAAGACATAGAATTGCTATGAGGAAGGGAAAGCTCTTATTTTGTAGTAGAACGCCAGCTCACAAATGTAGACAGATTGACAGAAAAGTACCATGTGACAGCAATCATTGTCATAAATTATTCAGCCAAAATTCATCATTGGCTGACTACATGGTAAATGCTGGGGCGTGGTGTTGAGAGGAACATGACATTTCATGGACTCAAAGTATCTTCTCAGCTTAATTCTTTAAGGAAGAATTGTTTGCCTAAAGTGGGAAAATCCAGCAAACACAGGCCATGCAAGTAACCAGAGTACACATCACTAATAAAGAACTTAATGACACCCTTGTTTTTTTTTTCTTGTTTTTAGAAAAATTTATTGTATTTAAGTATAGTTGACTTGCAATGTTGTGTTAATTTCTGCTATACCACAGTGATTCAGTTATACATATATGCACATTATTTTTCATGTAAGTTAAATAAACAGGGTGACAATATACAGCCTTGTCATACTCCTTTTCCAATTTTGACCCAGACAGTCGATCCATGTTGGGTTCTAACTGTTGCTTCTTGACCTCCATACAGGTTGCTTAGGAGGTAGGTAAGGTGGTCTGGTATTCCCATCTTTTGAAGAATTTTCCACAGTTTGTTGTGATCCAAACAGTCAAAGGCTTTAGTGTAGTGAATGGAGCAGAAGTAGATGTTTTTCTGAGCATAGACCATAAGGCCCCCAAAGCCTGGAAATGTACTTCCTGGTCCTTTACAGGAAATCTCTGCCCTCCCTGCCCCAGAGCTCTGCTGTTCTAAGTGAGGCCTGTGTACCAGCAGTGTCAGCTGGCTTGGGAGGCTGTTAGGAACATGTGATTGTGGTCTCTACCCCAGACCTACTGACAAAATCTCCAGATACCAGGTGAGTCCTGCTCACAGTACAGTTTGAGAAGCGCTGGTTTAGAGGCCCTGCTCAGTTCATCCTGCAGTTGCACCTTCCCCCAGGTGCAGGCAGCCAGAGTGGGCCAGGGGGTGTGGCCACCTGAAGCCCCGCCCCCTCCAGGCCATGCTCTGAGGGCCTAGACCCTAGAACCCCTGCTCCCAGCTCCAGTGCAGGCCTCCCTCCTGAGACCCATGTCCCAACCTGACAGGTAGTTGAGATACAACTGTTTATGGGGTGGAAGAGGATGGCCTGAGCTTGGACTTGAAGGCGGTAATGCTCTTGCTTGAGCAGCAGATTCCTCAGGGCACAAAGAGGGTCAGAGCCAGAGATGGAAAGAGCAGAGGGAGGGCTAGGGGCTGGGTCAGCCCAGCCCTCTGAGGTCCTGCCTTCTAGCTCCAAACTCCAGGGTCCAGGAATCCCAGTCTGCCATGTTGTTATGAGGTTGTACTTGACAGTGTGTTAGCTTGATTTATAACTTTTAAATATTTAAACATATAGGATAGGCTTCGTTTATATTCTTGACCCAGGGCCCACATATGTGAGTGGCAGGTCTGTTAAATGCTTCTCAGAATGTGCTCAGAGGACCCCCTGCATGGGATTGGGATGTTGGATCAGATCTTTGGGGCTGGAGCCTAGGACTCTGCATTCTGACCCCTCCCGTGGTGACTCTGATCCACAGCAGAGCTACAGGAGCACTTGTAATGGAGGGGAGTGGGGTGTTGAGAGGAGCTGCCCTGAGTGGCGGGAAGTGTCAGGAGAAGAGAGGGCGGTCCCAGGTCAGAGGAAGGTGCTGACTACAAGCTCACACCCTTCCTGCTTCTCTCATGATTCTCCTCACAACCTGGCCTGACCCCACCCCCGGAGTTGGCTGCAGGGAGAAGCTGCTAGAATGGGGCAAGGGTGTCCTCCTGTTGACCATGGGGCTCTCTGGGGCTGCCCTGCAAAAGGAAGGACCTGATTCAGGGGCAATAGGAGCAAAGGAGCTGCAGGCCCCTGGAGGGACCACACAGACCCACCCAGGGAGTCAAGCTGAGCAGGTCTTTGGGCAGGGAGACCTCCTGGTCCCACGGGACATGGGTGGAGTGGGGACAGACTCTGCGGTTCCACTGGGGCTCAGAGGCTGTAGCTGTCAGTTAGGAGTCTTATGACCTCTAGCAAGATCCTTAAGCTCTGTAAAATCCGAGCGTGTGTTAAAATTAAACATGATGGTCTTTCTTTCAGGCCCATGGTGCTGGTAGGATGAGCAAGCATCGTGGTCTTTGCCATGAAGCTCTGTAGCCACCAACAAGCCCTGAAGCGGCATGGTAACAGTACAAGAAAGCCCATTTGGGCACAGCCCTGAAGGCCAACCCTTTTAGATACACTTCTCGTGCCAAGAGAATTGTGCTTGAAAAAATAGGGGTTGAAGCCAAACAGCCAAATTCTGCCATCAGGAAATGTGTCAGGGTTCAGTTCACCAAGAATGGCAAAAAGTTATAGCCTTTTGTACCCAGAGATGGTTGCTTGAATTTTATTGAGGAAAATGATGAAGTTCTGGTTGCTGGATTTGGTTGCAAAGGTCATGCTGTTTGTGACATTCCTGGAGTCCACTTTAAGGCTGTCAAAGTAGCCAGTGTCTCTTTTTTGCCTTATATAAAGGCAAGAAGGAAAGATCAAGATCATAAATTTTGATGATGAAAGAATGATAGTAATAAATTTTCATATACCAAAACAAAAATTAAACGTGATGTGATAGTTAAGCAAAAGCACATCCTTGTCACACAGAGCAGAATAAGGGGCAGCTGATGTTTATTGGGATGCTTATTACATTATACCTCTGCACTTCTTGATGCCATCATAGGCACTTGTCACTGCCTATGTCCAACTCTTTGTGACCCTATGACTGTAGCCCACCAGGTTCTTCTGTTCATGAGATTTTCCAGGCAAGAATAGAATACTGGAGAGGGTTGTCATTTCCTCCCCCAGGGCTTCTTCCTGACCCAGGGATCGAACGTGCATCTCCTGTGTCTTCTGCATTGGCAGGCACATTCTTTATCACTGAATCTGGGAATTACCTGTCACTGACTTTAGGATCAGTTTCCTCAAGCCCCCAGGGGGTGTTAGTGGTAAGGAACCCACCTGCCAGTGCAGGAGATCCAAGAGTAACAGGTTTGATCCCTGGGTTGGGAAGATCCCCTGGAGGAGGAAATGGCAACCTACTCCAGTATTCCTGCCTGGGAAATCCCATCCTGTGTCCATGGGGTCCCAAAGAGTCATCACAGCTGAGCACACACACACATCTCAGATCCCAGGCACAGGAAGGTTCCAGTCACAGCTGTGTGCCACACCCATTCTTGGCCACTGGCCTGTAGCTCCCTGAACTTCCCTGTGCGGGAGCAATTCTTGAAGCTACTGCTGAGCTGCTCATCCTGTATAGTTCTCAGGATTTCCCTCCCAGCAAGCCACACCTTGGGAATCCTGCTCATAGGTTTGTGATGAACTAAGGTGGGGCTTGTATGAAATCTCCTGAGACAACTGTACCATACTGAAAATCACCACCAAGGCACAGAAGAATCCAGGCATCCAGGTGAGAAATGTGGAAAGGTTGTGCAATGAGAGGCCAGGAAGGCCTCAGAGTGGGCAAAAGGGGATACAGGCCCCACTCCAACTACACCCTGTACACAGAAACATACACTCATGCTCCTGAAGAATCACTCTGTCTGTTTACTCTGCTTCCTTGTCCAGGTAGAGTTCTTTATATCCTCAGTATGGCAAAGGCCAGTGGTTTGTAAGTTCAGTTCAGTTCAGTCCCTCAGTCGTGTCTGACTCTTTTCGACCCCATGAATCGCAGCACGCCAAGCCTCCCTGTCCATCACCAACTCCCGGAGTTCACTCAGACTCACGTCCATCGAGTCAGTGATGCCATCCAGCCATCTCACCCTCTGTCGTCCCCTTCTCCTCCTGCCCCCAATCCCTCCCACCATCAGAGTCTTTTCCAATGAGTCAACTCTTCACATGAGGTGGCCAAAGTACTGGAGTTTCAGCTTCAGCTGAAATTTCTTTCCTTCCAAAGAAATCCCAGGGCTGATCTCCTTCAGAATGGACTGGTTGGATATCCTTGCAGTCCAAGGGACTCTCAAGAGTCTTCTCCAACATCACAGTTCAAAAGCATCAATTCTTCAGTGCTCAGCCTTCTTCACAGTCCAACTCTCACATCCATACATAACCACAGGAAAAACCATAGCCTTGATTAGACGAACTTTTCTTTGTTATCAAAGTAATGACTCTGCTTTTGAATATGCTATCTAGGTTGGTCATAACATTCCTTCCAAGGAGTAAGAGTCTATTACTTTCATGGCTACAGTCACCATCTGCAGTGATTTTGGAGCCCCAAAAAATAAAGTCTGACACTGTATCCACATCTATTTCCCATGAAGTGATGGGACCAGATGCCATGATCTTCGTTTTCTGAATGTTGAGCTTTAAGCCAACTTTTTCACTCTCCACTTTCACTTTCATCAAGGGGCTTTTTAGTTCCTCTTCACTTTCTGCCATAAGGGTGGTGTCATCTGCATATCTGAGGTTATTGATATTTCTCTCGGCAATCTTGATTCCAGCTTGTGCTTCTTCCAGTCCAGCGTTTCTCATGATGTACTCTGCATATAAGTTAAATAAACAAGGTGACAATATACAGCCTTGACATACTCCTTTTCCTATTTGGAACCAGTCCATTGTTCCATGTCCAGTTCTAACTGTTGCTTCCTGACCTGCATACAGATTTCTCAAGAGGCAGGTCACGTGGTCTTGTATTCCCATCTCTTTCAGAATTTTCCAGTTTATTGTGATCCACACAGTCGAAGGCTTTGGAATAGTCAATAAAACAGAAATAGATGTTTTTCTGGAACTCTCTTGCTTTTTCCATGATCCAGCACATGTTGGCAATTTGACCTCTGGTTCCTCTGCCTTTTCTAAAACCAGCTTGAACATCAGGAAGTTCACGGTTCACATTTTGCTGAAGCCTGGCTTGGAGAATTTTGAGCATTACTTTACTAGCGTGTGAGATGAGTGCAATTGTGCGGTAGTTTGAGCATTCTTTGGCATTGTCTTTCTTTGGGATTGGAATGAAAACTGACCTTTTCCAGTCCTGTGGCCACTGCTGAGTTTTCCAAATTTGCTGGCATATTGCGTGTAGCACTTTCACAGCATCATCTTTCAGGATTTAAAATAGCTCAACTGGAATTCCATCACCTCCACTAGCTTTGTTCGTAGTGATGCTTTCTAAGGCCCACTTGACTTCACATTCCAGGATGTCTGGCTCTAGGTCAGTGATCACACCATCGTGATTATCTGGGTCGTGAAGATCTTTTTTGTACAGTTCTTCTGTGTATTCTTGCCATCTCTTCTTAATATCTTTTGCTTCTGTTAGGTCCATAACAATTCTGTCATTTATCGAGCCCATCTGTGCATGAAATATTCCCTTGGTATCTCTAATTTTCTTGAAGAGATCCCTAGTCTTTCCCATTCTGTTGTTTTCCTCTATTTCTTTGCATTGATTGCTGAAGAAGGCTTTCTTATCTCTTCTTGCTATTCTTCTTTTCTTTTCACAGCTATTTTTAAGGCCTCCCCAGACAGCCATTTTGCTCTTTTGCATTTCTTTTCCATCGGGATGGTCTTGATCCCTGTCTCCTGTACAATGTCACGAACCTCATTCCATAGTTCATCAGGCACTCTATCTATCAGATCTAGGCCCTTAAGTCTTTCTCATTTCCAGTGTATAATCATAAGGGATTTGATTTAGGTCATACCTGAATGGTCTAGTGGTTTTCCCTACCTTCTTCAATTTAAGTCTGAATTTGGCAATAAGGACTTCATGATCTGAGCCACAGTCAGCTCCTGGTCTTGTTTTTGCTGACCATATAGAGCTTCTCCATCTTTGGCTGCAAAGAATATAACCAATCTGATTTCAGTGTTGACCATCTGGTGATGTCCATGTATAGAGTCTTCTCTTGTGTTGTTGGAAGAGGCTGTTTGTTATGACCAGTAAACTTGGCTACAAATTTGAATCACCAGGGGAGCTCTGTATATCCCAGTGCTGAAGCCTCATCTCTGTTAAATCAGAATCTCAGGGGAGGGGATGCAGAAATCAACACTTATTAAAACCTCACCCTGCAGCCAAGTGAGAACCACTATTGGAGGCAGAAGATCTCATTTCTTCCCAAATGGCAGCTGCTTTCCTTGCTAGAAAGTGTGATGAAGCGTAAGTCGTTTAGTTGTGTCTGACTCTTTGTGAGTTCATGAACTATAGCCCACAAGAATTCCACGGAATTCTCCAGGCAAGAATACTGGAGTGGGTAGCCATTCCCATCTCCAGGGAATCTTTGAAGCTCAGGGATCAAACTCGGGTTCCTGCACTGCAGGCAGATTCTTTACCATCTGAGCTACCAGGAAAAACAGAAACAGTTTGATTCCTTATTTTGTTACCGATTCTCCCAAGTGAGACCCCCCACCCTCAACAGGAGGTGGGTGTCCTTCTGCCAGGGGTGTGCGTATGTGTGTGTGTGCATACGCATGCTCAGTCACTCAGTCATGTCTGACTCTTTGTGGCCCCATGGACTACAGCCTGCCAGGATCCTCTGTCAATGGGATTTCCCAGGCAGGAATGTTGGAATGGATTGCTCCAGGGGGTCTTACTGACCCAGGGATCAACACGAGTGTCCTGCATTGGCAGGCGGGATATTTACTGCTGAGCCACCTGGGAAGTCCCTATGCTGGGTGTGGCTCGTGCAAGTAGAATCTGCTGTAGAGGACACTTTCCTCTGAAAACCTTCTAGGGGGCTGCTGAATGTGATTCCTATCAACTGGGGGCTGGGGGTGTTCTCATAGGACCGGATCAGCTGTGCTGCCGGTGGCTCCAGATTGTAATGCCAGGCTCAGCATCTCTGCATTCGACACCTCAATGCCATCTTGAATTGCAGTGCTGGGGGCAATGATCCTGCACTCGGCCCTCTGAGCTGAGGTGTCAACGCAGCCGTTTCACACCAGGGAGTCTTGTCTGATGGGCTGGGTGTGAGGTCTCTTCATGAAGCACCCTGTGAGCAAGTGAAACTCGACTCAGCGCAAACGGAGTAACAAAAGGTTAGACTTTATTCTATTACCAAGGTTTTACTATTACTTCCAGGGAATTGTTGATGGGCTTTGTTGGTGACTGTTTCATCACAGCCCAGCCTCATGGAATATTAAGGGCCCCGACTTACCTTTAATGACTGTTTCCTTTGTTACCTGTAGAGATAATCCTGATGAAGAAAAAGAGAGCAATTTCTCTTCTATTCTGGAAGGTCTGAAAGGGAAGGTATTGATATAATCAGTTTTATTTTGTTGTTGTTGTTTTTAACTCATAAGGTAGCTCCCTATTGTCTGGGGCTTGATGTTGCTCCTGAAATAATGGGAGGCCCTGGCACCCTTCATTTAAGGAAGAAAACTGGATATTATTTAAATAGGAAAGGAAATGACCTAGGCATCAGGGTCCACAGAGAACCAGGTCTGGACTCTCAGGTGACAGGCTAAGATGCCCTCGTCACTATGGAAACAGTGCATCTATGCTTGTGAGACAGGAAGGAAGTAGGTGGGTACAGATACTGAGATAAACAGGATCCCACAAAAACTGACTTGAACCAGCTAAAATCAAGATGGTTTTGAGGATGGTCTGGTCTCTGACTTCTAGCTCATTATGCCTTCATTGTAACACTAAAATTCACTCCCCTCTCACCACGACAGGTGCTGTGATAGTTCCAAGGCTGACCATAGACAGCCAAAAGTGAAGGGGGGGTGGGGTTCCATCTGCTCACCACTCAAAAGCCAATAAAGAGGCCAGGTTGATGGAAAGGAACATTTGTTTTATTTTGGATGCTGGTGTGTGTGTTGGGTGGTGGGTAGACTCCTGTCCAAAGGCTGACTCCCCCTCCCTTGACAATCAGTGGACAAGAGCTTTTTATAGACAGAGAGGGCTACAGTCAGCATTGTAAACTATAGACAGAAACAGTACAGTCAGCATTATATATTTTATTTATATTTTTAAAAATATTTCTATTTTTTTATTCAGATGGTTTTCATATATGGGAAATATTCTGAAGTTACTTATTTTCCTCTTATACTGATGTGCACTTATTAGTTCACTTAAATTTATTTATTTATTTGAGAGATAAAGAAACCAGAATTTTACTTCTTGCTTATATACTTTTCTCTATGCATCAGTTGCTGGGTAACTGCCTTCATGCCCCTAGAAGAATGTGCTTTGGTCTTTCCTCTTTCCCTCTCTTATCAAAACAGGATTCCTCCAGGAGCAACCTAGGAGTAGAACAGACACTAGGGAGTTAGGGGCTGTCATCTAAGTAGTCTGGCTGTCTTTGTCCCTGTCATTTATGCTCACCTCCACTGATCAGTATTGGCCATTATCCCTGTATATCTCAGGCAGTGGGGGAAGCATAGTTCTCCCTTTGGTCCTGAGAGACAGATAAACTTTTTGAGTCACAGTAAATGTTTTTAGAGATTGCAGCACCCTCCTCTTTCTGTGGGATGTGAGTATCCTCGTCATTCACTGGGCATGTGCTTTCTAAGACTTCCTATGGACAGGGCATTGAGTGGTTACTAGAGTCAATGTAGGGAGCGGACCTTCTCCTGCTTTAAGAAGCCTATGGTACAGGCATTGTGAACCAGTGCATATCTAGCAATTATAATTCTTAGCTCATTTTTAATAAGCTAAAAATAGAAATAACAGGCTTATTTCTCCATTGTTTCTTAAAGATTAATCTGCATTTTACCTTGTATAAAGTAGTGAGTGACTGGCATCTAGTAGATAGTCAAGCAAATACAGTTAGGAGATAAGTAAGAGCTGTTCTTGTGTAAAGTGTGACCAAAGAACTTAATTGTGACCAAAAATTTATTCCACAGTATGTTATTATGTACTCTGTGCCGTTTTTGGTCCTTTAAGCTCAGATATACTTTAGGGTTGTGCTTTCTTGGCCTCGTAGTTTAAAAAGTCCATCTCTCTGCTGTACAGTTTGATTTTTCCACCCTTGTGATGTACTGTTCTTGCCTCCAGGGTTTGACGGCACAGTGTTCTAATTGTTCTATCCAACATGACCATGGTGACCACACTTCAGCTTGCTCTGAAGAAGCCATTTGCCCCAGCAAAGTGTCTTCATACACATCTCTCCTCCTAGGTCTAAATTGCATCAAGCACATCAGAAATGTTGATGCAGTGATTACTCTTTGACTTTCTGTTGGTGACTGTAAAATAATACCTGAAGGTACAAAGAGAGGCAGCCCAAAGTGGCAGGAAGTTCATGGGCTTTGGGACCAATATCTGGGTTCAAATCTTCCCCCATTTTGGAGAATTCACTGTTGTCTGAACTATATTTTATGTAAAAAGATAAGAATAATACGTACCTTACAATAGTATTGCAAGGATTTGTGAGATGATAAAAGGGTATTGTTACACATTCGATAAATGGTAATTATAACAAAAGCCATTGGTGTGTTTTTCATATGAATATTGGTACTTCATTTGCTATGTGCTGCTGAGAAAGTTAGCAGCAGCCATATTTTCTTTGGTAATACTTTTTGTTCTTTTAGGGCTTCCCTGGTGGCTCAGTTGGTAAAGTGTCTGCCTGCAATGCAGGAGACCCGGGTTTGATCCCTGGGTCAGGAAGATCCCCTGGAGAAGGAAATGGCAACCCACTCCAGTTTTCTTGCCTGGGAAATTCCATGGACAGAGAAGCCTGGCGGGCCACAGTCCATGGGGTCACAAAGAGTTGGACGTGACTGAGCGGCTTCCCTTTCCTTCTTTCCCTTTCTTTGTTCTTTTAAGACCACCTTCTGAAATTCACAAAATCTCTATCAATCTGTATGTTGTAATTACAGTACTTCTTTACCAAAAGTAAACCACTTTATGTTTTTGAGGAAAAACGAGATTTTTTTTTTTAATGACCCATAATTCCACAATAAAGAAATGGTCATTGTTATCATTTTGAAATATTTTCTTTTAATGTTTCTTGTTTCATGCATTCTTGTGCAAAATTGGTATAATGGTTTCAAGTCATTACATGAATATTTTTGGTTGTCTTAGTTTGGGTGTGCTGAAGCTAAAGTCTAGGATGAGAAGTTGAATGCAATAGGTTATTTGGGAGGGGGTCCCAGGAAACATTGGTAATGGAGTGGGGAAGTGAGACAAGAAAGGGAGAGAGGGCCACACAGGATGTGTTATCAGGTATGTTCCAGGCTGGGTTACTGGAACACAATCCTGCTGGGAAATTGTAGGAGACAGTGTGAAGCACAAGCCTCAGGGTTAGCTTCCCTGAGTGAGGGATTAGGGGTATTTACACACCAGCTCCTGTCTGTCTGTTGACTGAAGGCTGCCGGGGGAGAGCAGAGGAAGACGTTAAATTCCCCAGCACTCGTGGCTGCCTTGTGCTTTAGCAGAGCTGACTCAGGTGGAAGACAAAACCCTCAGGCAGAGTAGCAGGAAGTCAGGCTAGGGTGACATGGAAGGCACCAGGGCAGATACTGACAACATTGGCTCACCCATGTTACTCAAACAGTCTATTTTAGACTGGCTATTGAACAGTTCACAGTGTGGATGAATGCCTCCTTAAGGGTTATAGTCCGGCAGTTACTTTTTCCATTTTCTGTTCCTCCTCACAGCAAAATTTCTCACAGGAGTTGTGCATAACCACTTTTTCACACTTTCAGACACCGTTCTCTGCTCAGCACATCTTTAGAAGATTTCAATCTCTTTCTCTTTAAAATAATGTTTTTCCTAAGTCACCAAAACCCTTGTCTTTGCCAAATCCATTTGGTACTCTCTGTCTTCAACTTACCAGCCTCTCAGAGGCATGGGCTCCAGGTTCTTCTGCACTCTGGTGACTGCACATTCTCTCCCTCCTCAGTCACCTTGGGTGAGTCTCTACCTGTGAATGCTGGACGGTCTCAGGTCTCAGACTTGGGCTTCTCTCTCCCTCTTTCTCTTTGATTTGTTTCTGTATATCTTATTTTTTAATGAAAATCCTTAAATAACTATTGAAAAGTGTGAATACTTTATATGTAATCCATTTGGGAATTATTTACATTTAAAGAATAAAATTGGGGAATATTTTTAGCATTCTTAAACTATTTCATGTCAAAAGAAGAGAGGAAATTTACTAATCATTTAGGAACACTTATAAAGCCATGGGCTTCCCTGGTGGCTCAGCTAATAAAGAATCTGCCTGCAATGCTGGAGATCTAGGTTCAGTCCTTGGGCTGGGAAGATTTGCTAGAGAAGGGAAAGGCCACCCACTCCATTATTCTGGTCTGGTGAATCCCATGGACTGTATAGTCCCTGGGGTTGCAAAGAATCTGACACGACTGAGCAACTTTCACTTTCACCTTCACTTTCATAAAGCCATTGGTAAACCAAAGCACCTTCTGATAACATTCACTTTTCCAGATGTCATCCTTGGGTAATTTCAGTCTCACAGAAGACATCTGATATCAAGAGGCATCTAAGTTGCCAAAATTAGATCTGCAAACTCATAATTATTCCTAGCAGAGATCCTCAGGTCCTTATTTTAAAGCCTATTAAATCTTACTTTACAAGCTAGTTTAAAAGTAGTAAAAAGTAAAGTATTATTAGAAAATATAAGAAATAAAAATATAGAAAAAATAGATGTGAAATTTTTAAAAGTTAATTTGTTGTTAGTAAGTGTATATGAATGAATCTGTAAACCCCTGTACCTATGTTTGTTAGCCCCTAAGTGTATTGCACCAAATGGCATACTACTACTGCTGGTAATGATATCAAGTAGTTAATAATGTTTGTCATTATGTTCTGCAAACTGCGAGGGAGGGACATCAGCAATACATGTTAGAAAAAATGTCCATAAAAAGTCAATACTTTTGTTTTAATATTGACACATGATGGACTTCATTTCTGTTGTCCACATATAATGAAAGCCTTCATGCAAAGGTGTGACTCTTAAGAATGGGAATTGTACACATATTATAAGTTGTATGCTTGGTGAGGGTAGGAAATACATTTCATCCAGATGCAATTCGGTACTTTTATGCCCACAGCTTCCCTGAGAGTGCAATTGAAAGTAGACTGGATGAAAGGAAGCAAGGGAAGTCTCTTCTCAGAAAACAAAGAAAGAATTCTAAAGTTCTTTATGTTTGGAAAGAATATTTCAGCTTTTTAACCTTGAATTTTATAAGAGTATCTAAAATATAGATTAAATATTAATAATATGCAATACATATTAATTTTATAGATGTATTTCTTATCTCAAACTCAATTTATCTTAATTTTACTGAAGTTATATTTAATAAACATAAAATTTAATGAAGCAAAATGGACTTGACTTGCAAGGGGTGGGAAGGAGATTATAACTCTGGTAGTGTTTTATAAGTTATTTTAAAAATTGACAAGCAAAAAAGTAAATTGTTCTTATTTTCTTGATTAAATTGAAGAAAGTTATCAAGTGATGTATAAGTCTAAGAAATACTATAAGGGATCAATGGGGAATTTTATTAATATGAATCTCAATCTATAAGTTTAAAAATCTCATTTCCTCTATTATAACACTTCATTTTTTTAAATTGTTATTTATTTGCTTATTTTAATTTTGCCGTGCTGGGTCTTTGTTGCTATGCATGGGCTTTCTCTACCTGCGGTGGGCAGGGGCTGCTCTTCATTGTGGTGCATGGGCTTCTCATTGCCGTGGCTTCTCCTGTTGTGAAGCACAGGCCCTAGGGTGCACATGCTTCAGGAGTTATGGTTTGTGAGCTCAGTAGTTGCAGAGCGCAGGATCTAGAGTGCAGGTTACACAGCCTGTGGGATCTTCTGAGGGCAGGGATAGAACCCACGTCTCCTGTGTTGGCAGGCGGATTCTTAACCACTGGATAACCAGGGAAGTTTGAATGTATAATCATCAGTGTCTCACAAGCATTTCATAGATTTTTCTTTCTGGGGGAGGTGGGGTGGGGAAGGTACAGAGATTTCCTTCTCTCCCCTGCCCCCACACTCCATAGCCTCCCCACTATCAACATAGAGTGAAAGATTTGCTACATCTGATGAATCTATAGAGACACATCAGCCACCCCAAATCCATAGTTTACATCAGGGTTCACTCTTGGTGTCGTGCATTCCATGGGTTTAGACAAATGTATGATAACATTTCCATCATTGTGGTATATTACAGAGTATTTCCATTGCCCTAAAAATCCCCTGTGCTCCATCTACTCACCTCTCATCCCACCTCCACCCTCTGGCAACACTGATCCCTTACTGTCTCCATACTTTGCCTTGTTGTCATATAGTTAGAATCATACAGCATGTAGTCTTTCAGACTGACTCCTTTCACTTAGTAATGAGCATTTAAGTTTCCTCCGTGTTGTTTCATGTGTTGGTAGCTCATTTGTTTTTTGCTGAGCAGTACCTCATTGCCTGGATAAACCAGTTTGTCCATTCACTTGTTGAGGGATATTGTGATTGCTTCCAAATTTTGATACTTTGAATAAAGCTGCCCTAGATACTTCATAGGTTAAAAAAAATGGTTTCTCTTCCTTAAAAATTAAATACATAATGAACCAGCTTACTTGAAATATGCATCCATTCCAGACTGAAATGTCACCTCCTTTCTTTCATTTCATGCTTTCTCCATATTTAAATTCAGTTCAGTTCAGTCGCTCAGTAGTGTTCAACTCTTTGCGACCCCATGAATCGCAGCACGCCAGGCCTCCCTGTCCATCACCAACTCCCGGAGTTCACTCAGACTCACATCCATCGAGTCAGTGATGCCATCCAGCCATCTCATCCTCTGTCGTCCCCTTCTCCTCCTGCCCCCAATCCCTCCCAGCATCAGAGTCTTTTCCAATGAGTCAACTCTTCGCATGAGGTGGCCAAAGTATTGGAGTTTCAGCTTTAGCATCATTCCTTCCAAAGAAATCCCAGAGCTGATCTCCTTAAGAGTGGACTGGTTGGATATCCTTGCAGTCCAAGGGACTCACAAGAGTATTCTCCAACACCACAGTTCAAAAGCATAAATTCTTCGGCGCTCAGCCTTCTTCACAGTCCAACTCTCACATCCATACATGACCACAGGAAAAACCATAGCCTTGACTAGACAGACCTTTGTTGGCAAAGTAATGTCTCTGCTTTTGAATATGCTATCTAGGTTGGTCATAACTTTCCTTCCAAGGAGGAAGCGTCTTTTACTTTCATGGCTACAGTCACCATCTGCAGTGATTTTGGAGCCCAAAAAAATAGTCTGACACTGTTTCCACTGTTTCCGCATCTATTTCCCATGAAGTGATGGGACCAGATGCCATGATCTTCCTTTTCTGAATGCTTTAAGCCAACTTTTTCACTCTCCACTTTCACTTTCATCAAGAGCCTTTTGAGTTCCTCTTCACTTTCTGCCATAAGGGTGGTGTCATCTGCATGTCTCAGGTTATTGATATTTCTCCCGGCAATCTTGATTCCAGCTTGTGCTTCTTCCAGCCCAGCGTTTCTCATGATGTATTCTGCATATAAGTTACATAAGCAGGATTACAATATACAGCCTTGACATACTCCTTTTCCTATTTGGAGCCAGTCTGTTGTTCCATGTCCAGTTCTAACTGTTGCTTCCTGACCTGCATACAAATTTCTCAAAAGGCAGATCAGGTGGTCTGGTATTCCCATCTCTTTCAGAATTTTCCACACTTTATTGTGATCCACACAGTCAAAGGCTTTGGCATAGTCAATAAAGCAGAAATAGATGTTTTTCTGGAACTCTCTTGCTTTTTCCATGATCCAGCGCATGTTGACAATTTGATCTCTGGTTCCTCTGCCTTTTCTAAAACCAGCTTGAACATCAGGAAGTTCATGGTTCACATATTGCTGAAGCCTGGCTTGGAGAATTTTGAGCATTACTTTACTAGCCCGTGAGATGCGTGCAACTGTGTGGTAGTTTGGGCATTCTTTGGCATTGCCTTTCTTCGGGATTGGAATGAAAACTGACCTTTTCCAGTCCTGTGGCCACTGCTGAATTTTCGAAATTTGCTGGCATATTGAGTGCAGTACTTTCACAGCATCATCTTTCAGGATTTAAAATAGCTCAACTGGAATTCCATCACCTCCACTAGCTTTGTTCATAGTGATGCTTTCTAAGGCCCACTTGACTTCACATTCCAGGATGTCTGGCTCTAGGTCAGTGATCACACCATCGTGATTATCTGAGTCATGAAGATCTTTTTTGTACAGTTCTTCTGTGTATACTTGCCACCTCTTCTTAACATCTTCTGCTTCTGTTAGATCCATACCATTTCTGTCCTTTATCGAGCCTATCTTTCCATGAAATGTTCCCTTGGTATCTCTAATTTTCTTGAAGAGATCTCTAGTCTTTCCCATTCTGTTGTTTTCCTCTATTTCTTTGCATTGATCGCTGAGGAAGGCTTTTTTATCTTTTCTTGCTAGTCTTTGGAACTCTGCATTCAGATGCTTATATCTTTCCTTTTCTCCTTTGCTTTTCACTTCTCTTCTTTTCACAGCTATTTGTAAGGACTCCCCAGGCAGCCATTTTGCTTTTTTGCATTTCTTTTCCATGGGGATGGTCTTGATCCCTTTCTCGTGTACAATGTCATGAACCTCATTCCATAGTTCATCAGGCACTCTATCTATCAGATCTAGGCCCTTAAATCGATTTCTCACTTCCACTGTATAATCATAAGGGATTTGACTTAGGTCATACCTGAATGGTCTAGTGGTTTTCCCTACTTTCTTCAATTTAAGTCTGAATTTCTTCAATTTCTTCAATTTAAGTCTGGCAATAAGGACTTCATGATCTGAGCCACAGTCAGCTCCTGGTTTTGTTTTTGTTGTCTTTATAGAGTTTTTCCATCTTTGGCTGCAAAGAATATAATCAGTCTGATTTCAGTGTTGCCCATCTGGTGATGTCCATGTGTAGAGTATTCTCTTGTGTTGGAAGAGGGTGTTTGCTATGACCAGTGCATTTTCTTGGCAAAACTCTATTAGTCTTTGCCCTGCTTCATTCCGTATACCAAGGCCAAATTTTCCTGTTACTCCAGGTGTTTCTTGACTTCCTACTTTTGCATTCCAGTCCCCTATAATGAAAAGAACATCTTTTTTGGGTGTTAGTTCTAAAAAGTCTTGTAGGTCTTCATAGAACCATTCAACTTCAGCTTCTTCAGCATTACTCTTTGGGGCATAGACTTGGATTACTGTGATATTGAATGTTTTGCCTTGGAAATGAGCAGAGATCATTCTGTCACTTTTGAGATTGCATCCAAGTACTGCATTACAGACTCTTTTGTTGACCATGATGGCTACTCCATTTCTTCTGAGGGATTTTGTCTGCAGAAGTAGATATAATGGTCATCTGAATTAAATTCACCCATTCCAGTCCATTTGAGTTCGCTGATTTGTAGAATGTCGACATTCACTCTTGCCATCTCTTGTTTGACCACTTCCAATTTGCCTTGATTCATGGACCTGACCATGCATCCAGGTTCCTATGCAATATTGCTCTTTACAGCATCGGACCATATTTACATTAATTGTTGTTAATATTAGCATATCGATTCTTTCCATCTTCTATTTTGTTTAAACAGTGGAGGAAAATATAATAAAACACCTAAATGGATCTACAAATAAGGGCCGTTATGGTACAGAGGTTATTGTTTTATGGAAACTGAACAAGTTGACTGATAGAAATGGATGGCAATACTTGGTAATCAGTTGCTGGGTGAAATTCTAAGTTTTGAAGTAAGAAAAGTGGTTTGAAGTTAGCAGAGTAAAGGTTATGACCCAACAGGACATCTAGATGTGTGCTAGAAATAGCCTCCAGGCTGTTTTGATTAATGAATAGAAACTTAAGTCTCTTGGCTGTTGCAGAACAATAAGTGACATACACATAAAGGTATCAAAACTTTTAGTCCAGAATTTGGTCTCAATTTAGACAGAGTGGGGTCTCTCATGGGATACAAGCAAGCTGTACCACATAATTTGATTCTGAACTTTGTGTGGCTACATGACATGGAGTTAAATGTATCCTTATGGATCAGCTCATTTGAAGAGGTAGCACCTCAGGCTCTCGGACCAAAACTAACAGCTTTGAAGCAAAAGCCAGTTGCTCTTTCCCAGTTGCTTCTTTTCTAAAGCTATCACCTTACCATGGATCCTTCATCTGGTAGATTGTTGTCAATAGTAAAATAAAATATTGTCATCACACAGAATCCAGAGAAACCCACTGCAGAGAGTAAAACAAACAAACCCCTCCCCTGCCCCCCCCCCCAAAAAAAAACCCTATCACTTTGATCTCGATTCATTTATGTGGTAGACTCTGGTCAATAGTAAAATACCATCACCAGGCAGAATACAGCAAAACCTACTACAAAGTAAGAATCCAGAAAGAACCTACAGTTGAGTCAGAAAAAGGTATTAGCTGTCAGTGCAGTAGAGATAAGTCAATACGCAATGGGCTGATTCTGAGCTGACAGGTGATACACAACATGTTTTGCCATGAAAGAGAAATGAAGGAATGGGAATGGCCGGCAGAGCCTAATAGCTTCTTTGCCAGAATACCTCACAACTTCGTTGTTGCTTTCATCACTCTCAGCATCCAGCATTTTTTAAGATTTTCTCCCATTTTGGTCATTCTTCAAAGCTTTGAATACCATTTTTGCTGTTGCTGCCTGGGTTTTCTCCAGTTGTGATGAGTGGGGGCCACTGTTTGTTGTGGAATATGGGCTATTCATACTGTTCATGGGGTTCCCAAGGCAAGGATACTGAAGTGGTTTGCCATTTGCTTCTCCAGTGGACCATGTTTTGTCAGAACTCTCCACCATGACTCGTCCATCTTGGGTGGCCCTACATGGCATGGCTCATAGTTTCATTGAGTTAGACAAGGCTGTGATCCATGTGATCAGTGTGGTTAGTTTTCTGTGATTGTTGTTTTCCTTCTGTCTGGCCTCTGATGGATAAGGATAAGAGGCTTATGGAAGCTTCCTGATGAGAGAAATTGATTGCGAGGGAAACTGAGTATTATTCTGATGGGTGGCAATGCTCAGTAAATCTTTAATATAATTTTCTGTTGATGGGTGAGGCTGTGTTCTTTCTCTGTTGTTTGGCCTAAGGCCAAACTATGGTGGGGGTAATGAAGATAATGGAGACCTCCTTCAAAAGGATTTGTGGACACAATGTTGAATTCAATGCCCCTAACTCAGCAGCAGGCCACTGCTGACTCACACCTCTGCGGAGACTCCTGGATACTCCAAATCTTGCAGAATTTCTGAGGGTCAGTAATCTGGGAGCAACTTGGCTGGGTGACCTGGCTCAGGGTCCCTCATGGGGCTGCAATCAGATGCACGCTGGAATTACAGCCATCAGAAGGCTTCTCTGGGGCCTCACTCAGCAAAGTAATTCTCAAAATTCTCCAAGCTAGGCTTCAACAGTACATGAACTGAGAACGTACAGAGGTTCAAGCTAGATTTTAAAAAGGCAGAGGAACCACTGACTAAATTGCCAACATCTGTTGGATCAAAGAAAAATCAAGGGAATACCAGAAAAACATCTACTTCTGCTTTCTTGACTATGCCAAAGCCTTTGACTTTGTGGATTACAAGATACTATTTACAATTCTTTAAGAGATGGGAATACCAGACCACCTGACCTGCCTCTTGTCTGTATGCAGGTCAAGAAGCAAGAGTTAGAACCGGACATGGAACAATGGACTAGCTCCAAATTGGGAAAGGAGTCTGTCAAGGCTGTATATTGTCACACTGCTATTTAACTTATATGCAGAGTACATCATGTGAAATGCTGGGCTGGATGAAGCACAAGCTGGAATTAAGATTGCCAGGAGAAATATCAATAACCTCAAATATGCAGATGATATCACCCTTTTGGCATAAAGTTAAGAGGAACTAAGGAGCATTTTGATGAAAGTGAAAGGGGAGAGTGAAAAAGCTGGCTTAAAGTTTGACATTCAAAAAAAGAAGATCATGGCATCCCATCCCATCAGTTCACGGCAAATAGATGGGGAAACAAAGGAAACACTGACAGACTTTATTTTCTTAGGCTACAAAATCACTGCAGATGGTGACTGCAGCCATGAAATTAAGAGATGCTTGCTCCTTGGTAGAAAAGCTCTGACCAACCTAGAAGTGAAGTGAAGTGAAATGAAGTCGCTCAGTCGTGTCTGACTCTTTGGGATCCCATGGACTGTAGCCTACCAGGCTCCACTATCCATGGAATTCTCCAGGCAAGAATACTGGAGTGGGTTGCCATTTCCTTCTCCAGGGGATCTTCCTGACCCAGGGATCGAACCCAGGTCTCCTGCATTGCAGGCAGACGCTTTACCATCTGAGCTACCAGGGAAGCCAAGACCAACCTAGACAGCATATTAAAAACCAGAGACATTACTCTGCCAACAAAGGTCTGTCTAGTCAAAGCTGTGATTTTTCCAGTAGTCATGTATGGATGTGAGAATTGGACCATAAAGAAAGCTGAGCCCCAAAGAACTGATGCTTTTAAACTGTGGTGTTGGAGAAGACTCTTCAGAATCCCCAGGACTGCAAGGAGATCAAACCAGTCAATCCTAAAGAAAATCAGTCCTGAATATTCACTGAAAGGACTGATGCTGAAGCTGCAACTCCAATACTTTGGCCACCTGATGTGAAGAACTGACTCATTGGAAAAGACCCTGATACTGGGAAAGATTGAAGGTGGGAGGAGAAGGGGGACAGTGGATGAGATGGTTGGATGGCATCACTGAGTCAATGGTTGTGAGTTTGAGCAAGCTCTGGGAGTTGATAGACAGGGAAGCCTGGCATGTTGCAGTCCATGAAGTCACAAAAAGTCAGATACGACTGAGTGACTGAACTGAACTGAACAGGCTTTTCATTGCAGTGACTTCTCTTGTTGCGGAGCATGGGCTCTAAGCACACAGGCTTCAGTAGTTGTGGTGCTTGGGCTTAGATGCCCCTTGGCGGCATATGGGATCTTCCTGGACCAGGGGTTGAACCTGTGTCCCCTGCATTGGCATGTGGATTCTTATCCACTCTACCGCCAGGGAAAGCTAAAGCATTTCTCTAAAAATGATTCATGATTTATTCAGTCATTTTGCTATTGCTGAACTGAGAAGTTAGGATGTTTCTAAATTCTAATATTATAATAAGCACTGCTCTGAGAAACATGAAAGTGAGAGTTAGTCGCTCAGTCATGTCCGACTCTGTGATCCCATGAACTATACCCTGCCAGGTTCCTCTGTCCATGGAATTCTCCAGGCAAGAGTACTTACTTCCTGGAGTTGGTTGCCATTTCCTTCTCCACGAGACCTTCCTGATCCAGGTATTGAATCCTGGTGTCCTGCATTGCAGGAAGATTATTTACTGTTTGAGTATTTGTACATAAATAGCTGGCTATAGCTGACTTTTTATCTTCTTCATCTTCAAAGTGGAAATCTTATTGAGTCGCAAAGAATGAACATTTTTAAGGCTCTTAAAAATAAACATTGTTAGATTATTTTGTGAAAAAACTATTCTAATTTATATTTTGCCAATAATATACTACAGTGCCTATCAGACTTTGCCTTCATTAGGATGGGGTATTCTGGTTTTTCTGTTTTTTTTTTTGTTTGTTTGTTTGTTTTTTTAATGACTATTAGGCCTCTTTATTTCGCTGAAAAACATTTGCAGGGTGAATATGTGTGACACAATCAGCGCCAGCAGCATCACAAAACATCCTTAATTTATCAGGGTAAGAATGAATGTGTTTGTGTTATTTTATTATTTTTTATTCTTTTGCTGAAATTTCCATTTTACCTATTCTTTTTCTAGATTGTGAGCCTAATGAAAATAGGAATTTCAATTTTTTAGGTATATTCTTTTCCCAGGACATCTTTATCAACTCTTAACAGTTTCTGGACAACTCATCTCAGTAATGGACTAGTGTTTCCGATGAACTGAAAACAAAATAACTCAAGGTTCCATTATTATTATAACATCTTAAAGGGAGATCACATAGAATATATTGGCAGAAAATACAGAGTTTTGTTTAAGTTTTTATACCAGAACTCTCTGTAAAAGTGTCATAATGCAAGTATGTCTGAGAGCCAGTGGGAAGTGACAGAAGTAATTCATTACTAGTAACAAAGTTCTGAAATGTGAGGATGATTTCTTTTCATGAAGTAGATCACATTCAAGGGTTTTATGTCCAGAAGAGGATACTAAGAAGTTTCAAAAGATCTTAGTTAAAAAAAAAAAAAAAAAAAAACAAATAAAAAGACAGCAGAAGCTAAAGGGACTGAATGTATTGGTCAGTTTGGAGATGGCTAATTATGGTCCTGAGATAGTTGTGGGGACCAGACGGAACAGTCTAGGGCAGTCTGACAGACTTCCAACTGCAGCAACCAATTCCTTTATTTTTGAAGTAGAACTAGTTGCTGAGTGTTTACAACACTGGAAAATGTAGGGAATGTAAAAGAGGACTGTAAATCAGGACAAGTCTGGTACCATACATTGTGGATTGCATTATCTGAGAGAAAGCTAACACAAGAAAGGTAGGTAATTGAAAAATTAAAATTTTCAGCTCTAATCATTCTTCTTTTTTGCAACAGAAAATTTCAAACATGCATGAAATATCAAGAAAATGGTGTAATAAATTCTCATCATGCCCATCAATACAAAATTATCAACACCTTGCCATTCTTATATGTTTGACTCATAAAAAAAAGTCTGAATACATTAAAGGTTTCTTTAAAATCAATCTTCCCTCTGGCATTAAGGTATAATTGACAAATAGTATATATATTTAGATGTTCAACATGTTGACTTGATTTACATATACATTGTGAAATATTCATCACAACTGAGAGAGTTAACTCCTAGGTAGGTTGCTAAGAAGTCCAGGGTCCCTGAGGAGGAGAAAGGGGTCTGGAGCCCTCAAGAAGAAGAAAGGGGTCTGGGGCTCAAAAGACAAACTTTTTTTTCCTACATCACTTTGTGGTAGTCAATATAACAATGTAGCTTGCTCCAGGACATGTTTCTCCTTCTTGAGAACTTTCTGACTAATCCTGTCATCTTCAAATGTGTGTTGTGGGAGTGGGTCTAGTAAAATATATAAGGCCTTGATAAGACTACCTAGTGGGGGCACTCTCCATCCCCCGCCCCCATCCCCCTTCTGATGTCTATGTCAGAAGATTTCTCTGTCCCTTTAATAAAACTCTGCTACCCAAAAGCTCTTGAGTGATCAAGCCTGGTCCCTGGCCCGAAGCTAAATCTACTTTGGAGATCACAAATTTGACACCATTCACCATAAGCTATCACAACCAAGCCAATCAACATGTCCATTACTTCACACTTTTTCCATTTTTCTGTCTTTTTTTTTTTTCTTTTTTATGTTGAGAACTACTACTCTTTAAGCAAATTAAAGGTACACAGCAATATTATCACATTGCTGTACACCGGTGTTCTAGAACTTACCTTTTCATCTTGCATAACTGAAGCTAAAAGCCATCATTAATAACACCAATCTTAGCCAAGGTATATAAGAAATTATTAAAGAATAATATGGTGATCTTGTTGAAAGTGCCTACATTTTGATATTTCTTCATTTAGAGTAGAAGGGAAGAGAACCTGTTGAGCTGGTAACTAAACACTTCTGAGTAGGAGCCCGAGATTTTGTTCATTCAGTCCTGCAGTCATTCATTCATTCACACAGCATATTCTAGGCACTTTTCACACACACTATCCATGTACCAGTGAGACAACCATGCTGAACCCCAAACTTGGACAAGGGCTGTCCTTGAGCCTCACCTTTCTCATCTGTAGGATGGGGATAATACCTTCCTGACCAGGACATTGTTAGAGTTGAAACTGAGGTAAGGTCCCCAGAAATGTATTTTGTGACATATGTCACTCTTACTTATCTAAGTTTTGAAAGCATGATGAAAGAAATTAGGAGGCAGTTTTTCTCCCCCCAGACTCCCCTTTCCCAATCTAAGAGGGCAACAAAAAGCTCACAGAGGTTCCCTCATAATGCAACGTGTGAGATGCCACAGGACATCTCATATGGGCTGATCATGCCTTCTGCCAGCTTTCTCCAGGCCTTCCCTGCAGCCCATGGGGAGCTTCGGAGCAGCAGAGGAGGGCAGAGCCTGAGCCTCCCCTCTTCGCCTTCTGGGTGAGCCCCTGGGCTCAGAATAGGAGTTTCAGCAGAGTTTGCAGCCAGGTGGGATCCTTGGAGCTGGTTTGTTTGTGCTGTCCGGTCCGCCTACCCTCCTCCATCAAAGAGCCGGGGCCCTTGCTTCCCACTTGCTTGTGGCTCTTGGAAGCTTTGGCCTGACGGCCTCTTCGTCCTTCAGCCCCCGACACACGGCCCTACTTCTCCCAGAGCCGTGACAGCAGCGCAGAGCCGGTGACCCGAAGGCGACGCGGGAGGTTGCGCAGTCCCGGGAGGCGGAGACCTGGCGGGCGGTGGGTGCTCCACCCCCAGATGCCTGTTGTTCTCAGGGCCCGCCCAGCAGACCCTGAAGGCGGACTGGTCTCCAACATCCCCGCGGTCGCCTCCAGGAGCAGCGGGAGCCTCACCTCCCACAGAGCAGCGCAGCGCCGCTCCACTCCCGCGCCGGCCGGCACGATGCCGCTGCTGTACCCGAAGGTGAAGCCCAACCCGCTGCAGAAAGCGAACCTCTGCTCGCGCCTGTTCTTCTGGTGAGCGCTCCCCGGCCGTGATACGCGGTAGTCGCGGCGCCCTCGCTGCCGCGCCTTTCGGAAACAAGTGTGGACCCTCCCAATGCTGTCCTGCTCCCCCTCTGCACCCTGGGAAGGCGGAGCACGACTGGGCAAGGAAGTGGGGAGCAGGGGTGGGGAGGGGACCCGGTGACCTGGTGGCTGAGATACAGGGTCTCCGTGCCTTGCCGCTGGCAGCCCCTCCAGGGCCAGAAAATAGGAAGCTAGAAGGCTGCCTAGGGGGAATCACAGACCAGAGGGAAATGCACTGAACACCCGCCTCTACTCTCACAGGCTTCCCCTGAACTGCTCAGGAATTCCCACTTCTGAACTGAAGCGTCATACCCCCACCCCCTACCCCCGTCCCCAGCCCCAAGCAAGCAGCTTATGAACAACTTCCTTTATCGAATAGTGCCCTGGACCGTTGTTGTTGTTCAGTCGTTCAGTCCTGTGGCTTTGCAACCCCGTGATGGCAGCACTGCCGGTCTCTGTCCCTCATCATCTCCGGAGTTTGCCCAAGTTCATGTCCATTGCATCTGTGATGTCATCTATATATCTCATTCTCTGACACCCTCTTCTCTTGCCCTTAATCTTTCCCAGCATCAGACCCTTTTCCAGTGAGTCATCTGTTTGCATCAGATGACCAAAATACTGGAGTTTCAGCTTCAGCATCAGTCCTTCCAAAGAACATTCAGGGTTGATTTCCTTTTAAGATTGACTGGTTTGATCTCCTTGCTGTCCAAGGGACTCTCAGAAATCTTCTCCAGCACCACAGTTCTTCAGTGCTCCAGCTTCTTTGCTTCTTTCAGTAATGTCCCCACCTTTTCCCACATGCCCTGTGCGACAGGGTGTTCCAGCTCCACTGGGTTCCCTCTGCCCCCATGTCTATGACCATGTATTTCTTTCCCTCTCCCTTTCTCCCTGTGTGGCTCTCACTGTATAACCTGGTTCCTAGTTGTGGCAAATTTCATGTGGGTAAAAAAATGAAAGGTTTTTTACTTAATGATTGGGAACACTGTTCTTGAACACGTTTTGCTTTTGCCTGGAACACAGTCAGGACTGGAGGATTTATTTGATCAGCCCCTTTCCTTATTGTGGATATCTCCACTTCCACCTTTGAGAATCACTCTGGAGATAGAGTCCCTGAAGCCTGTGAGGTCTTTCCCAATCTCTAGACTTCAGAGAAGCAGTGCGTGGTCTTGATGCAGGTGGTCCTGCCCAGGAATCATTTGGTCCTGAAACCACTGAAGGGTCCCTGAGCCCAGAGGAAACACACAGATGAAAAACAGCTCAGAGAGTTGCAGCTCTTAACTGAAGTGTTCCATGTGGTAGCTGGGCCACTAACTATGTGGTCCTGAACCTTTGGGCTTTAATCACACTTGGATGATTACTAGTTGTTTTATTTCTGGACCCTAACCCATTTATATTTCCCAAATTTCTAGTATTTCCTTCTTTTATGGGACAGCCTGGGGGATCTCCAGGGATTGGGAGCTCCTCTGCTTGTTTTGATGGTGGTGTATTTAGTGTGTGTAGCTTCATCTCTTGGCCATTTGGTGGCCCTTAAGGAAAGAGGAGCCTAGAAGAAGGAATATGGGTGTGGTTACTGTAAATAATAAGGTAGAAAAAAATTGTCCTTAACTTCACGCAGGGCAAGGAACTTTCCAAACGCCTTCTGTTTGTGAATTTTCAAAGTGTATGTGCCTGGAAATGAGAAGGTGAGGACTTTTCATTGATTTGGGTAGGCACCCATTTCCAGTTTTCCTGCTGGAGGGAAAGGCACTATTACTGCTTATTTTATACCTGAAGGCACTGAAGCAGAGAGGTTGAGTAAGTCGCTTACCGCCACACAGCCAGTAAGTAATGGAGCAGGATCCCAAGTCAAGCAGTCTGGCTCTGAAGACGGTGTTCCTTGTATATGTAACTGATGTCTCCCGCCTTGTGCTGGGCTCCTGAGCCCAGGCTAAGACTCCTTTTCTTGGCTGAAGAGGTTGCTTTTCCACTCAGATTCCCGCAGCCAATAACTAAATTGATGGTGAGACTGGAACAGCACAAGTTTTATTCAATGACCAAAGAATGGAGAAGCGAGAGCTTAGTTCACAAATCAACTTCTCAACCCAATTTGGTCAAGGTAAAAGCAAGGAAATTGAATCAAGAAAGGGAGGAATATTCATGACTTATCTGAGAATAAGGGTGTGGTTTGGACCTAAAATTGAGGAAACACTCATTTTTAGTCCTTGTGTGGGTTGTTGTCATGACCATGGTCAGCTGTCACGGCACTGGTGAGTATGACATTTAGCATACTAATATATTACAGTGAATGCATAAATGAGGCTCAGGGTCTAGGGGACGTTAGGTTTTTCACCATTTTGGACCTGAAAGTGAAAGTTAGTCACACAGTCGTGTCCAACTCTTTGCGATCCCGTGGAATGTAGCCCTCCAGGTCCTCTGTCTGTGGAAATCCCCAGGCAAGAGTGCTGGAGTGGGTTGCCATGTCCTTGTCCAATTTTGGGCCTAGCTAGTTCTAACCAGTTTTTATTTTTCTCTGTAACTTCCTCATTTGAGCCTGAGACTCAGACAAAATCAGGAAGTGAAAGTGAAAGAGTTAGTCACTCAGTCATATCCAACTCTTCGTGATCCCACGGACTGTAGCCTGCCAGGCTCTTCTCTCCATGGGATTCTCCAAGCAAGAATACTGGAGTGGAGTGGATAGCTAAAATAAATATGTTTGTCATCTGGCTAAAGTTCCAATTCTCACATCCAGATAAAGACCAGATAAAACTAATGAGACAGTTGGGGATACACAGACCAAAAAGCAGGAGGAGACTAATTGTAAGGGGTCCTAAGAATGGCAGAAGCCCAGGAAGTTTTGAGATTACCCTTTTGATACTGTCCCAGATTTGTTCAGTCAGGGCCCTTCTGAGTATTGGATCAAGCGACTTTCTCTTTGAATTTTTATTGGAGTATAGTTGATTAATAATGTGTTAGTTTCTGCTCTACAGCAAAGTGAATCTCTTACACATAAACATATACACACTCTTTTTTAGATTCTTTTCCTATGTAGGCCATTACAAAGTATAGAATAGAGTTCTCTGTGCTATACAGTAGGTCCTTCTTAGTTATCTGTTTTATATATTATAGTGTGTGTATGTCAATCCCAGTGCCCCAATTTGTCCCTCCTGTCACCCTCTGGTAACCATAGCTTTTTTCCCCTGCATCTGTGACTCTAAGTCTATTTTTTAAAGAGTTCATTTATACCCTTTACTTGCATTCCACATAAAAGTGTCTCTGTCTGCAAGCAGCCTTCTCTAATAGTCAGGTTACACTGTCTTCTACTTGACCACTTATGTTAACATAGAAACAACAGGAAATAGTTGCAAGGGCACAAACTCCTCCTTGATCAGCCAGAAGGTAATCAGGAGCTATGCAGTGGTCGTTGTCATGTGGACCAGAGGCCCAGTGAAAATTTCATCTTTCTAAAGTTAGAGCTGGGTTCTTTAGTTGCCCAGGCCAATGTTCGAGTGCACTTTTTTGTTATTTTTGTTTTTTTAGTAGCTTTGGCTTTATAAATTGTTCCTCGTTGCTAGGCTCACTAAGGATGCTACAGGGGCGACAACTCCTTCCATTACCAGTCCAGTCCAGCTCCCTCCTGACTAGATGAATGGCTCCATTTGGATGGGAGGTGGGGTGATTGTAATTGAAATCTGAATGTGACCTGGACTGGGGTGTGCACCTCTTATATCCCAGTATCCACTAGTAGAGTTTTCTTGGAGACAGTTGATGGCCCAATGTGGGTGGTCCTTGCCCCAGGGGCCTCGAGGACCCTCAGGGGCACACTGTGTTTGGGTTTTCTTGAGTCATGTTTAGACTAATGGTGGTGCCCTTCCATCCAGGATACTGCTGCCACAGACCAGACCCCCACAGGCTTGGTATGATCCTGTTCCCAGAGCCCTTGGGCATGGTCTGTATCTAGAGTCAGTCATGTCTGGAGGTGGAGGGCTCATCAGAAATATTGGTTGGGTCCCAAGAAAATAGGGATTTGACTAACACATACTCCTTTGCTGGGGTGGGGTGGCAATGGGGGTAATTTTGATGTCCCTGGGCAGAAGCCTGGTGTGAAGGGATTGAACGGTAATTTGGTGATGTTCTCAGCTGTTAGTGGAGTTCCCTGAAAGTATGGGAGCTATATTTATTCCCTGATTGAGGCTGAAGGTGGCAGACCCCACAGTCAGTAAAATTTCAGCCCTTATGAAAGTCTTTTGTTACATTTGAAAAGAAATTAATTGGCCAGGAAGTGATAATGAAACGTGAAACCTGAGTTCTGTTCAGGAAGCCTAAGAATGAATTCCGGGGAACTCGCAAACACAGAGGCAAAGTTTATTTTAAAAGATAGAGATACAAAATCCTCAGCATAGACTCTGAGAGGGGGTGAAGGGCCCCCAAAAGACAAGGATTATAGCAGTTTTATATCTTTTCTAGTATTGATCTATACATTTTGGGTTGATTCATGACTTCAATATACGTCATTTTTGACCAATTAATGTAAACATCACAATGTCATTTGTCGATTTTATGGCTTTCTTGGAAGCCTAGTTTCTCAGTTTCTCTAGACATTGCAACGCCATCCCTCGACCCTTTCTCAAGACTCCAGACCATTATTTAGGGACCAAATGTATGTTTTAAGTGCTAATGGTCTTCTTGGAGGTTTCTCTTGATAAACTGGACAGCAGTTAATAATTGTCTTGTCCTGGGTCTGAATGTTTTATGACCTTCCAGACCAGGAAGGGATTTCTCTGAATGCCTGGAAATTGGAGCACAGAGTGAGATGCTTACTTGAGAAGAGAAAAATTGAAATTAAAAAAGGAATTAAAAAAATTGAAATTAAAAAAGTCTTACACTGTCTAGCAATTTCTGCTTCAATTATAGGGAGGACTATAAGAAAAATCAATGTATTCATTTTAGTTGGAAAGATGCTACTTATCTTTAGGACATCTTCAGACGGTTGGGGTCAGAAAGAGGCTCATGTGAGGGGAGTCTGACAGGGCTGTAAGCAGGTCAGGGTCCAGAGCCTGTTGGACTCAGGGTGGTGTATTGTAATGTGATTCCCTGCAAAATTTCTTTTGTGTTATTAGCTGAACTAAGGAGGTCATGAGACCGCAAGGTTGCGTCTTACGTGAATGTGACTGAGGCATTCTTGAGTTTGGTGGGCTTCCCTGGTGGCTCAGTGCTAAAGAATCCATCTGCCAGTGCAATAGACATGGGTTCGATCCCTGAGCCAAGAAGATCCCCTGGAGAAGGAAATGGCAACCCACTCCAGTATCCTTGCCTGGAGAATCCCATGGACAGAGGAGCCTAGTGGGCTACAGTTCAGTGGGTCGGAAAGAGTCGGATATGACTGAGCGACTTCACTTCACTTGCAATGTATGTTCAGTAGACCACAAACAGGGTATTTTAGTTAAGTTTTATTCTGTGTAAGCCAGAGTGACTTATCGACACCCTAATATATGTGTTTGTAAGCATATGTCTAATTTTCTCCCTACATCTTTGTATAGTTAAAATGTAGACTTCTTTTAAACAATGTCCATGAATGTAGGATTCTAATTAAAGATATGTAATTGGAATATATGTCACTATCCTTTTAATGTTTAACAGGTGGCTAAACCCCTTGTTTAAAATTGGTCATAAACGGAAATTAGAAGAAGATGACATGTACTCAGTGCTTCCGGAAGATCGCTCCCAGCACCTTGGAGAAGAGCTGCAAGGGTGAGCACAGGCAGCAGGGAGTACGGTTAGAAGACTGAGAATTTCTCCATGGGGCTAAAGGCTTGTGGGGAGGGGCCTTTGCTTCCTCCGGGGTCTTCTGAGCCTCCTTCCCTGACACTGAACCCTCACCCCTTCACGCTGACCCCGGGCTCAGCCCACTTTGGAGGCTGGGGGAGCCTGTGTTCCCTGTGTGAGTGGACGTGCAGGGAGCCCACAGCCATGGCCCTGGAGACCTAGCTCTGTCCCGAGAGGTGGGTCCCTGGAGGACAGTGTCTGACCTTCTGAGCTGCTCATGACCTGTGAGTTCAGCAAAGCTTAGCAGGATCTTGTTTCTAGAATCTGGGACTTTTCTCTGAAGACCTGGTCTGGTGCTTTTCCTGGTGCTTCAGAGTCTGCACTGCTCATCTTTCGGGAGCCCTGCAAGCAGTTAGCCAGCATCTATGGGCAGCCGCAGAGTGCCCTGTATTGAAGGCTTGTCCTCTGCTCTGTCCCCTCCCCTGTTTTCCTGTGGCAGGGCTGGTCCTCACTGTGCTTTGTCTCTCTTCGCAGGTACTGGGATCAAGAAATGTTGAGAGCCCAGGAGGATGCTCGGGAGCCTTCTTTAATGAAAGCGATTGTAAAGTGCTATGGGAAATCCTACTTAGTTTTGGGAATGTTAACATGTCTTGAGGTAAAAGCTTTTCCATACAGTGCATTGATTTTGAGTATATGTGGGTCAGTCCTGAGATGGATGGACTGAGGCGGGGAGAGGACAGTTGTTTAAGGTCTAAGGGTAAATCTCATCTAGAAATCATGATGTAGATCAGCAGTTGTATTTATCTTTAGAATAGACAGATTCTTAAAGGACTTGACCTCTGGAGACTACTATTTTTCTTTTAAGTGATTAAAACATGGGTAATGAAAGGATAGCAGCACTGGAAAGACATTTTATGCCATGTTAGGATGTTTTTGGTGCTCAATATAAATAGTGAGTGATCCTTGACCAAAAGAAGATCTTACAACCTCAGGAAATAGTGTCCTATGGTTTGGAGGAAGTAAATTCAGAGAACAGCGATCAGGAAATGGCAACAAAGGTAAAAGATTCTAAAACAAAGGCCAGAAGCAGAGTTTTAATAAAGCATTCAGACAGTAATTTGAAGTAGAGGATTTATGTGGCAACAACAGACCTATGTTCAACAACATGGAACTGAACATTATTTTTCATACAAAGTTCAAAGCAGATTGTATTTCCTTCCTGACCACTTGCCCAGTCCCCATCTCTTCGAGAGAGACAAGCTTCATCTAAATAATTTCATCTGATTGATAACTGTCATTTATAACTTTATTGCTGCTTCTGTCTTGGGTATTCCTTTGGAAAAGGTGTATGGATTCATTACATATTCTAATGTATTGCCTATAGATTGTAAGATAAAGTCAAACACATATCTTCTGATACTTTTTAAATTGACCTGCCCTTATACTTAGAAATATCTCTTAATAGTAGGCTTCCCTGGTGCTCAGAAGAATCTGCCTGCAATTCAGGAGACCCATGTTGAATCCCTGGGTCAGGAAGATACCCTGGAGAAGGAAATGGCAATCCATTCCAGTATTCTTTCCTGGAGAATCCCATGAACAGAGGAGCCTGGCATGCTCCAGTCCAGGGGATTGCAAAGAGTTGGACACGACTGAGCAACTGTTACTCACTCAAACTTGGAGTCGAGTCCAGAATAATGTTAAGACATTTTACAGCTGCTCAGCAAGTAATTGTTGACTTTTCAAGGTCACATCTGATAAATGCTTTCTAAGAAAGGATCATTCCGTTCCTGTGGAACAGAACTTGGGGCCTTGCATCTGGGCTGGAGCTGCCAGAGCACCCAAGAGCTCTTCCCTGGGGTGTCCCTGACATACCCTTCCCTAGGGTGCCTCCTCCCCATAGGCCAGGTCATCCAGGCCAGACCCCTACTTGGGAGGAGCTTCAACTTCACCATGAATTCTGTGCACCCTCCATGCTGGTTTCCATCCTGGCTGTGGGGGTGGTTTGCTGGTTGAAGGGGGATCTTGGTAACCTGGCATTGGCAGAGGGTGGAGGAGGGAATGTGCAGGGAAAACTAAAGGCAGAAAGTTGTGAGGTCAGTAACCTCCATGACCCTGAAGATCCTGGGTCAAGATCCCCCAGAGGACAGTCCACCTGGGGACACAGTGCCTTCAGCCCCCTGTTGTGGCTGAGCCTGCTGGGGGTTTGCTGCAGAACCACCTGGGTGGCTCGTGCTCTCCGTGGTCCTTTAGTGCTGCCTTAGGGACACAGGCAGCCTGTGAGTGTGTGAGAGTAGGAGGGATAGAAGATGCAGTTGCTGTGAAAGGGTTGTTTTAGGTGAAGAAGCTGTGAGCTGTCCTCAGTCCACTGTGTTGGGGTGAGGTGAGTGGGTCAGGTGGTTTACAGGTGGGCATCATGGCTCTCGTTTAAAGGCTGTGCTGGACTGAAGGGCACTGCAGGCATTGGGCAGCTGGGATGGTGAAGTCCACCCACACAACTGGAGAGACAGAGAATCTGTCAGCTCACAGGTGACTGGATGGTTCTGGGAGATGGGATTCTTGTTGATGATAGAAGTGGATTGGGCGTTGTGCCAGAGGGTGGGACAGATGTGTGGGGCAGAGTGCCAGTTTTGAGAGGGCACTGACCACCCAGGTACTGCAGTGCCTTGTGAGGGACAGGGGTGGGAGAGGGGACAGGAACCCTTCAGGCTTCCCTAGCCCTTCTTTGTCCTGTATGCAGCTGTCCCAATGATGGTATTTCCACATAGTCACAGTAAGCGTCTGTTTGAAATACACAGGTGTCAAGCTGGTGTGGCCTGTTTGTGCAGGATGTACTGACCTCATACAGCAGAGCTCTCATGAATTCTGCTTGTCCAGAAACCCTGGGGCCTCACTGTGTGCCTGTGGCTCATGCCAAGTGCTGGGTTGGATGAGTGGCCTCTGGGTTTAATGTTGGATCAAATCAGGAGCAGGTCTTTCTCTGCTGTCCTTGGTTCTCTAGTTTCTCTTTGGTACTGGATGCTAAAGAAGTTTAAAGTCAAATGGGTCTCAAAGCATAGCCCATGTGGCTGGGTTTGAACTGAGCTGCTGGTTTTTCTTGCTGTCCTGGGCTGTTGGCTCCTTGGGTGGGGTCGCTAAGCCTTGGATGGATTCCATCCTAATATGAGCTTTGGTTCTTGGCTACGGCAGCTCATGGGAGAAGCAGACATAGAGGGAGAGCCTGCAGGACCTGGAGTTCTTCCTGAGAGCGAATCTGCCCCACTGTGGTGCTGGGAGTGTTGGTTTCAAAGTTGTCCAGCCCCTGGAATACATCCTGCCGAAAGTGAAAGTGTTAGTTGCTCAGTTGTGTCCGACTCTTTACTACCCCATGGACTGTAGCCCAGCAGGCTCCTCTGCCCATGGAATTCTCCAGGTGAGAATACTGGAGTGGGTTGCTGTTTCCTTCTCCAGGGGATCTTCCTGACCCTGGGATCAAATCCAGGTTTCTTGCCCTAGAGGCAGACTGTTTACCATCTGAGCCACCTGAGGGTCCAGAAAGGCCCCTGGGGGCTGCATAAGGTGCAACTGGTAAAGCCCTGACCCCTTTTTAGGAGTCTGGTCGTTGGGTGGTCATGGTGGAGAAGTGGGGAGTAGAGGACTGTAAATGTAGGGGCTCATCTGTGTGGTAGTACTGCTAGATCTATTAGCAGTGCTAGTTAGTTAAATAATTGATTTTATGAAGCAACTTCCCATGTTGTGATCTATCTGTACTGCTTGTTGGTCTTTGTATTTTAGACAGTGGAAGATGTAAACTCAATCCAGAAGTCTGTAAAACACAAACGTGTTTCCTTGCTGACCTCCAGCCTTCTTTCAATTCCTTGGGTGCACAGCATGCCCCGTGGATCATCCGTGATCCCAAGCAGTGTGCTCCTTCCACCCACAGCACGAGTAGGGCCTCCCAGGTACTCCTGGCGGCACCAGTGGGAAAAAGGATGATGCCAGTCCAGGGTGAGGCTTTTAGGTTTTACTATTTTGAGATATGAAAACCTCTGTCCTATGAGAAGTGAGGAGTATCTCTCCTGCTCAGAGAAACAAGTACCATGCTGTGGAGCCTGCACAGGTCACCCCTAATTAGAACAGAACAGGCGGCAAGTTCCCAGCACCCCTGGCCTCTGTGTGCACCTCCACAGGGACCACAGGTGGGGAGGACAGGTCCCTACCTGCCCAGGGCCCTCAGCATGGAGAGGAGGAGCCTGAAGTCTCTGCCTGGGCCTGAGTCACAGAGATCACCTCTCCAGGTCATCAGGGCTTCTCTCTGAGAGATGAGGTCTCTACCTGCTGGTGTGTAAGTGGGGTGACCTCAGAGAGCCAGAGTGGGTTCACCCAGTCCCTTCCTCTGAGAGGGGAGGAGTGGCTGGGAATTATGTCCTCTTCCCAGAACCCTAAGAAGTGGCCTGGTCTTGTCTGGTCACTTGTCCTTTGTCTGAGGTTTTACTGATGATCTCTGGTCCAGGTGGAGGTTGGGAAGCACATGTTTGTGTAAATCTTCATTTTGGAGCTCAGCTGATGGCCAGGAAGTAAACAGAATCCTCTGAGAGTCCCTCAGTGGGCTTTGTGCCTTGACTCACAGCTGGTTCCCTGAGAGCTGCAGTGGACTCTTGCCTTTATTTCCCAACCCTTTCTTCCATGTGTCCCTCACTTCTGCTCAACCCAGGAGGCTGAGGATTGGCTGATGATGGCAAAGATACTGTGGGCTGAGAGCTACCACTGAGGACCACACAAGGAGAGGAGGAGGGGGCACTGAGCCAAGTGGACGGGGACCTGCAGAGCAGACCTGCTATGCGCCCTGCTGGTTCCTGAGAGCATCGTGTTAGCCATTAGGTGTTAGTAACACTCACCGTGATGACCTTGAGTTATAAATGAGGTTGATGCTTTTCAATCCATTTTCTTTACTTCTTCTAAGTATATGTAAGTTTTTATTGCAAAATTAAAAAAAATTTTTTAATTGAAGTATGATTGGCTTATAATGTTTTATTAGTTTCTGGTATACATCATTAGTGATTTAATATTTGATACAGTACATAGTAATTTTAGTTACCAACTATCACCATAAAAAGTTATTCCAGTATTATTGAGTATATTTTCTATGTTATATATTACAAACTTGTGATATATTTTTAAAGATTTTGTTATTTATCTTTTCTTCCAATCCGCTTTTATTTATTTGATAAATTGGTGTTTTTACCTCTTAAGTTTCCTCACCTATTTCACTTGTTCACTTCACTCCCCTCAGTGCATTTTCTTTAAGTAGTCAGGGTGGTAGGTGTCTCATTTTTAAAAGACTGCATTCATAATGGTTAAAAATTTTAGCAATCTGCTTAGAAGTGAAACTTTAATTACAGGCTAGAAAATTTGGCTTTTACACATGATTTTTCTCAAGAGTTCTTGTTCTACTACGATCACCTGTAAGCAGCAATGAGTTTTCCAAGCCCTTTGTGAAACCAGCCTCTGCCATTATGAATAGAGTAAGTCTCTGCCCTGAACTTCTGTTAATAAAGATGTTGAAATGATTTCAGAGCACTTTGAGCTGTTGCAGCTCATTTAGTTGTCCCAGGATTCCTCCGAGGGAGGCAAGGCAGGAATTTCCATAGATAAGGACCTGGAGATGCAGGAGGATACTTGATGGGCTTAGAATCTTGTGACTTGCAGATGGCTGACCCGGTTTCTGAAGCACAGCTTTCTGATTCCTAGACCAGTGCTCTCTACATCATGTCCTGAGGCTTCCTCTCTTCCCACAGCCTCAATTCTTGCTATTTCGCATGTGTATCAGAAGTATACATGTTAATAAACCTCTGTTTGATTTTCTTTTTTTTTTTATTTTTAAATTTTATTTATTTATTTATTTTATTATTATTATTATTTTTTTTTACTTTACAATATTGTATTGGTTTTGCCATACATCAGCATGCATCCGCCACAGGTGTACACATGTTCCCAATCCTGAACCCCCCTCCCTCCTCCCTCCCCATACCATCCCTCTGGGTCATCCCAGTGCACCAGCCCCAAGCATCCTGTATCCTGCATCGAACCTGGACTGGCGATTCATTTCTTATATGATATTATATATGTTTCAATGCCATTCTCCCAAATCATCCCCCTCTTCCCTCTCCCACAGAGTCCAAAAGACTGTTCTATACATCTGTGTCTCTTTTGCTGTCTCGCAGATTTTCTCCTGTTATTCTGTCATTTATTATAAAGATCCTCAGCTAAGAACTCAGAAGGGTAAAGGGAAATAAGCCCCTATGTCACTCTAAGTCAGCTTCAATAATTGCTATAATGAGCAGTCTTGATTCATCTGAAACTCACTCTCACTTCCCAAGATTAATTTAAAGCAGTTCCAAGACAGCATATCATTTTTATCCATAAATATTTTAGTATGTATCTTTAAAAGATGTGGAATCTCCCCCCACTAAACATATTTGCTGCTGCTGCTATGTCGCTTCAGTCGTGTCAGACTCTGTGCAACCCCATAGACGGCAGCCCACAAGGCTCCCCCGTCTCTCGGATTCTCCAGGCAAGAACACTGGAGTGGGTTGCCATTTCCTTCTCCAATGCATAAAAGTGAAAAGTGAAAGTGAAGTCGCTCAGTCCTGTCCGACTCTTAGCGACCCGTATGGACTGCCGCCTACCAGGCTCCTACATCCATGGGAGTTTCCAAGCAAGAGTACTGGAGTGGGTTGCCATTGCCTTCTCCACTAAACATATGTAGCATAAACATTATTATTATTATGCATAAATATTTACTTCAATGTCATCAATAACTAGCCAGTGCTCACAGTTGTCTTTTTCCCCTCTTCTGTTGGAAGCAGTATTAAATAAGGTACACTTGGCTGACACAGGTTATTCAGATTGCCTTTCTGTTCCCCTCCACCCCGAGCCTCTAGGTTGTTTGTCCTGTAGAGATTCCTACAGCCTGGATTTGGCTGATCGCTTCTCCCCCTGTGTCAATGAACATGTTCCTCTGGCACCTTAGGTTGGTGTTTAGGTCTAGAAGTTTGATGTAACTCCTTTGGATTTTCTTCACCCCTTTTGTCGATGTAGGAGGTAGGGTTGTATATCTCCTTATGAGGTACATACCATCTTTTGTGTGTTGCAGGGGTGGTGGTATGGGTGTGTGTGTAATGTTAGGAGCTATTCATGATCCTTTCTCAATGTCCATTAATTCATTAAGGGTTGCAAAATGGGTAAGCTCTTTGATTAACCCTGAAATATAGTATTTATAGGGACAGTAGGAGAAAATGATTTTTTCACTTTTTAAAACCTGTTTTCAAAATGATAAATTGGTTCTCCTCTGGGGCTAGTGAGTTTTTATTGTTTTTTGGTTTGGTTTTGTATATGTCAGTTTGAGCTCATGGATTTCAGCATTTCTGACCTGCTTCAGTCCATTTCATTTGTTATGCTTGTGCAAACATTTGGCCATCTTTGGGCAATGCGAGTCTATTCAGGTTGGGTCCTAAGTATTTTGCACATACTCTAGAAGTCTTTGCTAGTTTTTTTTTTTTTAATATCTTTTTTTGTTTTGTTTTTTGGTTTCTGGTGTGACAGGATGTTTTTATCTCATTTTGTACAGCATTTGCTCATCCCTGGAATCATCCATTTCTCCAAGCAGCCCTGTCTTCTTTTAGTGTGAAATGGTATTTATAGATGATAGTCTGGTTGCTAGAGGAGCTTACTGCTCTTGATTGTTTTTCTTGGCTTTTTCATTAGACAAAGTTAGAATACATTTTTTAAGGTAAACAAATATTTTTATATGGGTGTTTCCAATCCAATTCAGATACAGGACATTAGTGTTTTACTTCATCTTATTGTGCTTCAGTTCAGTTCAGTCACTCAGCAGTGTCTGATTCTTTGTGACCCCATGAACCGCAGCATGCCAGGCCTCCCTGTCCATCACCAACTCCAGGAGTTTACTCAATATCATGTCTATTGAGTCAGTGATGCCATTCAACCATCTCATCCTCTGTCATCCCCTTCTCCTCCTGCCCTCAATATTTCCCAGCATCAGGGGCTTTTCCAATGAGTCAGTTCTTTGTATCAGGTGGCCAAAATATTGGAGTTTCAGCTTCAACATCAGTCCTTCCATTGAACAGCCAGGACTGATCTCCTTTAGGATGGACTGGATGGATCTCCTCGCAGTCCAAGGGACTCTCAAGAGTCTTCTCCAACACCACAGTTCAAAAGCATCAATTCTTCAGCGCTCAGCTTTCCTTATACTCCAACTCTCACATCCATACATGACCACTGGAAAAACCATAGCCTTGACTAGATGGACCTTTGTTGACAAAGTAATGTCTATGCTTTTTAATCTGCTGTCTAGGTTGGTCATAACTTTCCTTCCAAGTAAGTGTCTTTTAATTTCATGGTTGCAATTACCATCATCAGTGATTCTGAACCCAAAAAAATAAAGTCAGCCACTGTTTCCACTGTTTCCCCATCTGTTTGCCATGAAGTGATGGGACCGGATGCCATGATCTTAGTTTTCTGAATGTTGAGCTTTAAGCCAACTTTTTCACTCTTCTCTTTCACTTTGATCAAGAGGCTCTTCAGTTGTTCTTCACTTTCTGCCGTAAGGGTGGTATTATCTGCATATCTGAGGTTATTGATATTTCTCCCAGGAATCTTGATTCCAGCTTATGCTTCATCCAGCCCAGAATTTCTCATGATGTACTCTGCATATAAGTTAAATAAGCAGGGTTACAATATATAGCCTCGACATACTCCTTTTCCTATTTGGAACCAGTCTGTTGTTCCATGTCCAGTTCTAACTGTTGCTTCCTGACCTGCATATAGGTTTCTCAAGAGGTAGGTCAGGTGGTCTGGTATTCCCATCTTCAGAATTTTCCACAGTTTATTGTTATTGTTCTTGCATGTCTCTTTTCTCCCATCATCTATTCTCTTTGTCCAATGTCTAAGCCCAATTCTCAATGATATCAACATAATTATTCATTTATTATATGTTATAAAGTGACTTCTGAAAGCAATCTAATATTTTTATTTTCTTTTGGAGTTCATACTGTGTTCATTTGGGTGTATCACACAGAGCATGTGTTTTCAAATTATTTTGTTTCAAATCACTTTTGATACTTCTTTTTTGTATGGCTCTGCAAAACAAAACAGAATGGGTTTATATATTTAGGTACTTTTATGTAATTTTACTCTAAAATTTTAGGAATTGCTTTTTAAAAATTTAGTTATTTTATAATTATAATTCTGTGTAATGTTTTCATGATTCCAAAATCAAGAAAAGGCTACTTAAAGAAGTCTAATATCATTGTTAGCTCTATTCTAATTCTCCTTCTCCTTTTATAGATAACTTTCCAGGCTAATTTTGACTCATCTTTTTATTAATGTTTCTTAAATAAATTTTTTTCTCAACATTTTATTTTTCTGACTGTGCAGAATGAACATTTTCAATTTCAATACTGTAATCTCTGGACTTTTCTGGAAGCATGAAATGTGCAATGGAACTCTGGTAAAAAGTCTTTGTGATCATTGTAATTCCCTGTAATTCCTGCAGATGAGGTCTGCAGCCATTCCAGGCTCAGATGCCATGACAGTGCGAGATTGGAGGTTAGCAGACACTTACATGGGGTTAGTTTCCACATCCAGAATCTACAGGGAGAGGAATCTTCTCCACCCTCATCAGTTGAACCTAAACCAGTTTCTGGAGGCTGGGTCTTGGGTGTCAGAGTGCACTTATCTCCTCCCAGGTGATGCTAAGGTGTAGTCAGGATGAAGACCAGTGTGTAAGAGATGAGTGAAGGCTAATATGTCTAGAATCCTGATGGTTATGATTTCCGCAGTTTCACTGCTTTTCCTCCTTATCTTTGGATTTTTCTCAACTCTACATTTTGTCACCTTTCACCCAGTCCTAAAGATTCTGTCTATTCGTTTTTTCCTACAGGCCCATTCTTTTCTGCTTATATGTCTCAGTCAAGTGTTTGGTAAAACTTTGATAGCTTGTTTCTATATTTGTGTTTTTTTCCCCCATGAATGAGATATGAGGAAGTTGCCTGAGAAATGTTTCAAGTGCATTAACATGGAGAAGGAATTCTATCCACTCAGAATTTCTAGCATCTAAGCTAACCCTGTAAGAAGTTACCCTAAGAAGCAAAATGTGGGACCCAATGTCAGGTGCTTTCATGAGGCTTAATACTAAAGACTCTACCAATGAATGTCTACCTCGAGCTTCCCTGGCAGTCTACTGATTAAGACTCCATGTCCCTGGTGCAGATGCCAGGGTTTTTTTTTTTTTTTTTTAACTAATTTATTTATTTTAATTGGAAACTAATTACTTTACAATATTGTGGTGGTTTTGCCAAACATCAACATGAATCAGCCATGGGTGTACATGTGTTCCCCCACCCAGAACCCCCCTCCTATCCCTCCTACCTTCCTTCCTACCCCATCCTTCTTGGTTGTCCCAGAGCACCAGCTTTGGGTGCTCTACTTCATGCATCAAACTTGCACTGGTCATCTGTTTTACATATGGTAATATATATGTTTCAATGCTATGCTCTCATATTGTCCTGCCCTCTCCTTCTCCCACATAGTCCAAAAGTCTCTTCTTTACATCTGTATATTTTTTGCTGTCTTGCATATAGGGTTGTCGTTACTGTCTTTCTAAATTCCATATATATGCATTAATATACTGTACTGGTATTTCTCTTTCTGACTTACTTCATTCTGTATAATAGGCTCCAGTTTTATTTACCTCATTGGAACTGACACAAACACATTCTTTTTTATAGCTGAGTAATATTCCGTTGTGTATATATACCACAACTTCCTTATCTATTCATCTGCCAATGGACATCTAGGTTGCTTCCATGTCCAGCTATTGTAAATAGTGCTGTAATGAACATTGGGGTACATGTGTCTCTTTCAATTCTGGCTTCCTCAGTGTATATATGCAGCAGTGGTATCGGTGGGTCATATGGCAATTCTATTTCCAGTTTTTTTTTTTTTAAGGAATCTCCACACTGTTCTCCATAGTAGATGCCAAGGTTTTTATCCCTGGTCAGGGAACTAAGATTCTGCATGCCACATTGTATGCCCAAAATAAAAAGTCTGCCTCAGAGACTCAGACTCTCAGATAATCCTGAATAATGGATGTGGTGGTATTAAATTCAGTTCTTTAAAAGATCCTTTATGATTTCAGATTTGTGAAGAATTCTTGTGAAAGAATAAAATTATATGCTCAATTGGTTTGTGAAAGAATATACATGTGATCATAGATTGATGTCGAAGAGGAAGGGTTTAAGGGGGCAGTGTTTGACCTTGTTCCTGCTTATCAAGGGGATGCTACCCCGCGTCCGAGGTCAGGGGCGGCAGCTGAGAGTGCCAGGCTGTGACAGTGCAGGAGCAGCTGAGAAGAGCTACCTCATGCATGAGGCCAGGGGCGGCGGCTGGGAGAAGCAACCCCACGTCCAAGGAGCGGTGGCTGTGTGGGCATAGGAGGGCCTAGAGGAGCTATTCCACTTTCAAGGTCAAGAGGGGTGGCAGTCAGGAGATACCCCTTGTCCAAGGTAAGGAGCAGCGGCTGCATTTTGCTGGAGCAGCCGTGAAGAGATACCCCACGTCCAAGGTAAGAGAAATCCAAGTAAGACGGTAGGTGTTGCAAGAGGGCATCAGAAGGCAGACACACTGAAACCATAATCGCAGAAAGCTAGTCAATCTAATCACACTAGGACCACAGCCTTGTCTAACTCCATGAAACTAAGCCATGCCCATGGGGCCACCCAAAACTGGTGGGTCATGGTGGAGAGGTCTGACAGAATGTGGTCCACTGGAGAAGGGAATGGCAAACCATTTGAGAACCCCATGAACAGTATGAAAAGGCAAAATGATAGGATACTGCAAGAGGAACTCCCCAGGTCAGTAGGTGCCCAATATGCTACTAGAAATCAGTGGAGAAATAACTACAGAAAAAATGAAGGGATGGAGCCAAAGCAAAAACAATACCCAGTTGTGGATGTGACTGGTGATAGAAGAAAGGTCCGATGTTGTAAAGACCAATATTTCATAGGATCCTGGAATGTCAGGTCCATGAATCAAGGCAAATTGGAAGTGGTCAAACAAGAGATGTCAAGAGTGAATGTCAACATTCTAGGAATCAGCGAACTGAAATGGACTGGAATGGGTGAATTTAACTCAGATGACCATTATAGCTACTACTGCGGGCAGGAATCCCTTAGAAGAAATGGAGTAGCCATCATGGTCAACAAAAGAGTCCGAAATGCAGTACTTGGATACAGTCTCAAAAATGACAGAATGATCTCTGTTCGTTTCCAAGGCAAACCATTCAATATCACAGTAATCCAAGACTATGCCCCAACCATAATGCTGAAGAAGCTGAAGCTGAATGGTTCTATGAAGACCTACAAGGCCTTCTAAAACTAACGCCCAAAAAAGATGTCCTTCTCATTATAGGGTCTGGAATGCAAAAATAGAAAATCAAGAAACACCTGGAGTAACTGGCAGATGTGGCCTTGGAATATGGAAAGAAGCAGGGCAAAGGCTAAGAGAGTTTTGCCAAGAAAATGCACTGGTCATAGCAAACACCCTCTTCCAACAACACAAGAGAAGACTCTACACATGGACATCACCAGATGGTCAACACCAAAATCAGATTGATTATATTCTTTGCAGCCAAAGATGGAGAAGCTCTATGCACTCAACAAAAATAAGACCAGGAGCTGACTGTGGCTCAGATCATGAACTCATTATTGCCAAATTCAGACTTAAATTGAAGAAAGTAGGGAAAACCACTAGACCATTCAGGTATGACCTAAGTCAAATCCCTTATGATTATACAGTGGAAGTGAGAAATCGATTTAAGGGACTAGATCTTATAGACAGAGTGCCTGATGAAATATGGACAGAGGTTTGTGACATTGTACAGGAGACAGGGATCAAGACCATCCCCATGGAAAAGAAATGCAAAAAAGCAAAATGGCTGCCTGGGGAGTCCTTACAAATAGCTGTGAAAAGGAGACAAGCGAAAAGCAAAGGAGAAAAGGAAAGATATAAACATCTGAATGCAGAGTTCCAAAGACTAGCAAGAAGAGATAAGAAAGCCTTCCTCAGCAATCAGTGCAAAGAAATAGAGGAAAACAACAGAATGGGAAAGACTAGAGATCTCTTCAAGAAAATTAGAGATACCAAGGGAACATTTCATGCAAAGATGAGCTCAATAAAGGACAGAAATGGTATGGATCTAACAGAAGCAGAAGATATTAAGAAGAGGTGGGAAGAATACACAGAAGAACTGTACAAAAAAGATCTTCATGACCAATATAAGCACGATGGTGTGATCACTGACCTAGAGCCAGACATCCTGGAATGTGAAGTCAAGTGGGCCTTAGAAAGCATCACTACAAACAAAGCTAGTGGAGGTGATGGAATTCCAGTTGAGCTATTTTAAATCCTGAAAGATGATGCTGTGAAAGTACTGCACTCAATATGCCAGCAAATTAGGAAAACTCAGCAGTGGCCACAGGACTGGAAAAGGTCAGTTTTCATTCCAATCCCAATGAAAGGCAATGCCAAAGAATGCTCAAACTACCACACAGTTGCACTCATCTCGCATGCTAGTAAAGTAATACTTAAAATTCTCCAAGCCAGGCTTCAGTAATATGTGAACCATGAACTTCCAGATGTTCAAGCTGGTTTTAGAAAAGGCAGAGGAACCAGAGATCAAATTGCCAACACCCGCTGGATCATGGAAAAAGGAAGAGAGTTCCGGAAAAAGATCGATTTCTGCTTTATTGACTATGCCAAACTTTTGACTGTGTGGATCACAATAAACTTTGGAAAATTCTGAAAGAGATGGGAATACCAGACCATCTGACCTACCTCTCGAGAATCCTATATGCAGGTCAGGAAGCAGCAGTTAGAACTGGGCATGGAACAACAGACTGGTTCCAAATAGGAAAAGGAGTATGTCGAGGCTGGATATTGTCACCCTGCTTATTTAACTTATATGCAGAGTACATCATAGAAAACGCTGGGCTGGAAGAAGCACAAGATAGAATCAAGGTTGCCGGGAGAAATATCAATAACCTCAGATATGCAGATGACACCACCCTTATGGCAGAAAGTGAAGAGGAACTAAAAAGCCTCTTGATGAAAGTGAAAGTGGAGAGTGAAAAAGTTGGCTTAAAGCTCAGCATTCAGAAAATGAAGATCATGGCATCTGGTCCCATCACTTCATGGGAAATAGATGGGGAAATAGTGAAATAGTGTCAGATTTTATTTTTTAGGCTCCAAAATCACTGCAGATGGTGACTGCAGCCATGAAATTAAAAGACACTTACTCCTTGGAAGAAAAGTTATGACCAACCTAGATAGCATATTCCAAAGCAGAGACATTACTTTGCCAACAAAGGTCTGTCCAGTCAAGGCTATGGTTTTTCCCGTGGTCATGTATGGATGTGGGAGTTGGACTGTGAAGAAATCAGAGTGCTGAAGAATTGATGCTTTTTAACTGTGGTGTTGGATAAGACTCTTGAGAGTCCCGTGGACTGCAAGGAGATCCAACCAGTCCATTCTGAAGGAGATCAGCCCTGGGGTTTCTTTGGAAGGAATGATGCTAAAGCTGAAACTCCAGTACTTTGGCTACCTCATGCGAAGAGTTGACTCATTTGAAAAGACTCTGATGCTGGGAGGCATTGGGGGCAGGAGGAGAAGGGGACGACAGAGGATGAGATGGCTTGATGGCATCACTGACTTGATGGACGTGTGTCTGGGTGAACTCTGGGAGTTGGTGATGGATAGGGAGGCCTGGTGTGCTGCAATTCATGGGGTCGCAAAGAGTTGGACATGACTGAGCAACTAAACTAACTGAACTGAACTGCTTATTAAGAATATTTTAATTTGGTTAGTTTCATGGTTGATAGGATAAGTCAATGGCACCCCACTCCCATGGACACAAGAGCCTGGCAGGCTGCAGTCTTTGGGGTCGCTAAGAATCAGACTTGACTGAGCGACTTCATTTTCACTTTTCACTTTCGTGTATTGGAGAAGGAAATGGCAACCCACTCCAGTGTTCTTGCCTGGAGAGTCCCAGGGATGGAGGAGCCTGGTGGGCTGCCATCTATGGGGTCACACAGAGTTGGACCCGACTGAAGCGACTTAGCAGCAGCAGCAGCATGGTTGATAATGAATATTTTCTCAGTTGTTTTCTCTCTTATTAGTTGAAGGTGAGAATCGGGAATGTGCAGATGAGATAATTCCTTGGTGGTGCGTGCTCACACTTGCGTACACATGGTGGGGTTAGGTCCTGGGAATGCTGTCAGCAGTGTCTGTGTCCCCAGCCACAGCCACTCCTTGCCTCTCTGAGAGACTCTCCAAGACAGAGTCTTCTGAAATTGGACCTTTCCTTGGGATTCACACCACTATTTGATTTGGAGATAATACTTGGAACAGAGCATCGAGCATATGTAGGCGCTAATCTTCTGGTAGTCAGAAAATCTTTTGCCTGGTCTGCCTCGGCCAGTTTTACCAAATGCCAGAAATGGAAATATTCACAGATTACAAATGGTGCTGATAGCTGTCCTGTTAAATGACTCTTCATCTCTAGCCTTTCCTTGTGTGTGGAGGGGACAGATTTCCTCAGTCTACCTTTGAGGGCCATAATCATTTCTGTCCTATGTGTTCTGGAAGCTTGCAAGAATCATATTTAATATGTGTATTCTTATTCTCTATATGTATTTTGGGGTTTTGTTTTCACAATTTTGTGCTATTCACTATTTTGCTTTCTATTTTTTTTTTTTTTGAGAGAAATTACTGGAAAATTGTTCTTTGCTTGCTGTTATTTTTCATATGGAGTATAATATCAATTTTCTGTTTTCAATGGTTGCAACTTATGCCAGAATGGAAATTCCTTGTATGTTATACTTTTCATCACCTTTATGAATTACCATGACTGCTCCTTGTTTGAGGAAAACTTGTGCATTTGTACTCAGTCACTCAGTTGTGTCTGATTCTTTGTGATCCCAAGGACTATAGCCTGCCAGGCTCCTCTTTCCATGGGATTCTCCAGGCAAGAATACTGGAGTGGGTTGCCATTTCCTCCTCTAGAGGATCTTCCCAACATAGGGATCAAACCTGCATCTGCTGTGTCTCCTGCATTGAGATGAATTCCTTATCATTGAGCCATTGGAGGAAGTCCCAAAATAGTGCTTAAGAATAACAAATGACTTTCCTCCCAAATTACATCAGATCAAAGTAACAGGTCATGACTGAAAACCTTTATTATCTTTTGAAAATTTCTATTCCAAATAAAGAAAAATCATTATCAAGAAAAAAAAAAAAAAAGATTTGACAGATGAGTGGAAGATATGGGCCCTAAACTGGCATTATACCTTAATGAGGCTTTTTGATAAACTGTTTTTTTTTATATTTGTTTATTTGTCTGTGCTGGGTCTTAGTTGCCACATGTGGGATCTAGTTCCCCGACCAGGGATCTAACCCTGGTCTGTTGCATTGGAAGTGTGGAATCTTAGCCACCGGACCACCAGGGAAGTCCCACAACTGGGTTATTAAGTATTGTTTCTCAGCAAAGAAAAAACCAGATATGTTTAGGTGGTAGCGATCTGTCTTTATTTACTTTTTTTTGCTGGATTTGTTGCACTTAACCATATTCTCTTTGGTGAGTGATGTTACTCTTATTTCTCCTGTAATTACAAGGATGTTAGGCTCAAATGGAGAGCTGAGTAAAAGGCAACAGTGATTCCCAAAAAGAATCATAAATTTCAGGAAATTTGGGGATGGCAGATATTCCTGCTGGGCTTCTGGTGGTTTGTGGCTGCAGCACTGGACTGCCCTTAGTGACACCTGGGCTGGGACTGCCCATGTGTACAGTTTGACATTTTTGCTTCTCTGTGTGGCCTCCACATTTTCATCTCAGGAAACTCTATAAACACTGTGTTTGACAATCTGCTGTATGAGGGACTCTTCCAAGAGGTCTCTATGCCTCTTGGGATGGATGACAGGACACGGTGGAAATGTATCAGAACTGATCGTTTTGCTGCCGTATGATCATCTTACTTATACTTCTTCAGCTAAGTAGTGTTCTGTTTATTCTCTATAGTAGATGAAAATGTCCCTGACTTCATGGAAGGAGAGGCAGTTGGTGCAGCCTGTGAACGTGTGTGTGTGTGCATGCGTGTGTGTAGAACAAGACAGGAATGCTGAGGTTTAATGAGACACCCATATGAGGCATGGGGACATCTTTTGATAAATATCCTGATCAGGCACTAGTTGGCTAAGAAAATGCTTAGATTTTTTGTTGTTTGGTGTTATGGATTCTCCTTCCCTTCCTCTTGTATGTGGCTTCCTCAGCTTCAGATAGATAGAAGAGGGCTATCAAACCAAACCTGTCAGGTGCTTATCCTGTGTTAGTAAGGTGGGATTGCCAAAAAGAAAAAGCCCTGTTCCTGAAAGACTTTCAGACTTTTAACATTTTGTCTTTTATGAAGTCTGTGTAGGAAATGATGTTGAGGGTGGAGATGTTTACTTTAGGTGTGTGGTTTTCATTCATTGAGTGGTTTTCCTTGATGGTGAAGGAAGGGAACCTGGGGAAAAGGAGACCTTCAAGGGGTGACTAGACAGAGGAAGTAAGTTGTGGGGTGAAGTGGCTGTTTGGCAGGGTAGGTAGGTGTTGCCGTTTCTTTGCCTTTTTCTCTGAGAAATAAACTTGCTTCCCTAAGTCTTATTCAGGGTAGAAGCCTCAGTGCACCTTGTGTCAATTGGTTTAGCCTTGGGGAAGGGAGGAATGGGAACATTTCTTCCAAACCACCAACTGCAGTGGATGGTGGATGGAGAACCACGGAAGACATCGTTTTTTAGCTTGGTCTCCACCATGTTTAATTTTTTACTCCAAGGAACATTCTGACTTCCAGAGGGTAGAGACATAGTGAGGCAGTGCTCTTAGGAGCTGAGAGCCTATAGAGCTGCCAAGCCTGATTTCTTTGTGGTCTTCCAACTGAAGCTGGTTTCCTTTCTCTTGATCTACAGACATGTGGAGTTTGGGATGGAAAGGAGTGGGTGTTTGTGCCAGGGTATCAGTTCATAAAGATTCCTGAAGAAGGTGATAATAGCATGTCTCCCATATGTGAACCAGGTTGACTTTCCATTGGGCTTGACATTGAGAGGACAGGGGACAGGGGCAGGCTGCCAGCAGGCTAATTCATATGGAAGCAGATTTCTTCCTCTTCTTCTGCCACCTTTTTCCTTATTCATCTTAAGGCTCACTTGTATTGTGCCAAATGACTTCTAAAGCACTGGTTGTGATAGTTACACTGAGTATCCACAGCGTATTAGGCATACGGTACTAATGCTTTACTATCTTTGAATGTAAAATTTTGCTGTGAGGTTAAACTGTTGCATGCTTGTCTTCTAGGAGATAGTGGATCTGCATATTTTTCTTTTAAATTAGCCATAAACGTAGCATTTTGTCAAAATGTATTTTTAACCTGCTAATACTAAAAGTAAATCTTGTATTAAGAAAAACTGACATTTCTAATTAAGGCTTTTCTTTTCTTTTAGGAAGGCACCAGAGTAGTCCAACCTATATTTTTGGGGAAAATGATTAGTTATGTTGAAAACTACGATCCCACCGATTCTGCTGCTTTGCATGAAGCCTACGGCTATGCGGCAGGGCTGAGCGCCTGCGTGCTCGTGTGGGCCGTTCTGCACCACCTGTGCTCCTACCACATGCAGCGCGTGGGGATGAGGCTGAGAGTAGCCGTGTGCCATATGATCTACCACAAGGTGAGTGTCGCTGGGTACCACGGTGTGTACCTCCCCTGGAGCATCAGGGATATTTAGGGAAGGTTCTCTGTAAACTAAAAATTACATAACTGGGATCGATTACACCTTCCTAGAGAAGCTTGCTATTTGCATCAAGCCAAGTTTGTTGTTGTTGAAGTAAACTTTACCAATAAATAATGAAAAAATTTCTTTTGAGATCACATGAGGGCTGTCCTTGATAACTTTTAGCCATAGGCTGTGGCATAATACTTACTAAATTTGTAGTATTAAATTAATATTAAATTATATTTTTAAAATATTAAATTAATATTTAAAAATAAGCATCAAAAGTATCAAGCTGATTTTCAGTGTCTTCATGCTTAGATCCCATAGTGCTGTTTATAGAAAATTGTTCTTGTTGTTCATTAAAACCTTAATTTACATCAGATATTTATTTAAAAGGGAACTAAGGAGATTGGATCTATAAAACTATATCTAGAAGCAGATAATGTATTTGAGAAAGGGAATGATTATAATTTTAAAAGACCCCTCTAATTATATTCAATATAGTTATGTTAATTTGAGAAAATATAAAGAGAATTCATGCCAAATATAGACTCACTCACTATATTCTATGGATGTGGTTGTTGTTAATGATATTAAAGAAAATAGTAGGGTTTTTGAGATAAAACTTGAAATTTTACATTGTTTCATTCATTCTAGAGAGAATTTGTTGCTCTTCATTTAAGCTACTTTAATACAAGATTTCCTTTTATCTTTAGTATGCATCATAGCACTTTTAATTAGAACTGATTTAATGTGTTCACTAATTTTGTACTGAGGAATGCCAGGAATTATTTCACAGTTTACCCTGGTCTAAACTAGCATAAAAGGAATAAGGGTTTCAGGTATCTTTACAAAGGTATTGCCACAGATATATAAGTGTCAAGAGCTGAAGGGTTCTGTTTAAATTTGACCTTGGATACCTCTTTGCCCAAGACTGTTTGCTTTAAAAAAAATCCTTATTTGACTGTATTGCAGCCTTGAAATTTTCCAAGAGAGTAGATCTTAAATGTTCTCACCACACATGTAAAATAGGATAACTGTATTAGGTAGTGGATATTTTAAGTGGTTTAACTATAGTAATCATTTCCCAATGTGTATTTATATAAAAGCATCATGTGCTAACCTTAAACATATGCAATTTTTATTAATAAATATAGCCCTCATTGAAAGATAAACCCAAACAGCTTAAATTTAAAATATTGCTTCTTTTACCTGGTTGCTACTTATCTAGAACTTCCATTTCTTTGGAATACTTCTGTCAGCAGAAAGTGAGATGTCGTCTCATCTCTCCTTGAGCAGAGTCTTGTACATCCCGGGACTGAGTGAACCTGGAGACCTCAGTGTCTTGTTTGGCAGCAGCATCTGAGTTGGTTTCCTTCTGGGTGATGTGGAAATCTGAGCTGTGCCAACACATTCCAGTCAGGGTCTTCATTGCCATTCAACATCATCTTTGTTATTCTGTTGCATCTTTAACCATTTAGGAGGTGGATACTCAAGATTTTCCCACCAATGGGCTAAATGTTTGTCTTTTCAGATCATGCTTAACTCTCATGTGAGTGATAGTCGCTCAGTCTGACACTTTGTGACCCCACGGACCATAGCCTGCCAGGCTCCTCTGTCCATGGGTTTCTCCAGGCAAGAATACTAGAGTGGGTTGCCATTTTCTTCTCCATAACTCTCATAATAATTATGAAATTTTACCAGAACTGCATTGTGAAAGCTTGAAGTTAGGTGTGAGGCGATGGTGTAGTCAAAGCTCACTCTTTGCTGCATAGGTTCACCATTGTCCACTTGTTTTTCTTCCTCTTTCCCTCTAACACTTTGAAATCTTGCCTTTTGGAAATGTGATCTGACCTGGCACGTTGGCTTATGTGAATGTAACCATCTCCCGAGATGTTCATTTGCTGTCTTAATTGTACCCAAAAGATGGTTCCTATATGAAGTCAGAAATTGTGGGGATTACACCATAGACATAATCTGAAATTCCAGAAACATGGGAAAGACAGATTTCCTTGTGCACAGCCTTGCATCTAGAGTCCTGCTGTTGTAGAAACAAGACACTCCTTTTCAGATTACAGGCGGACTGATTCCCTAGGACCCAAAAACTGGTGCGACAAAGCAGCTCTGAAAGGCCCCTCTGAATGTTTGTGGTTCATCTTGGGCCCCACCTCCTGATCCCTGGTCCTGGGAAGAAACCAGGTCGAGTGTTAGAAATGGAGTGTCTGCTAAGCTCGTAGCTGTAGTTTGTCTACACTATGGATTCCAGGCTGGGGCAGGTCTCCAGGGGATCTCTAAGGCTGCACATCTGCCACTCCTAACATGGCCCATTCAGCGTTTTCATGCTCTTTTCAGCTGAATTTTGAATGATCCTATGGGAGTTTCCATAAATACAAATGACTTGCCATTTATTTATTAATACATTGTCACAAATTTGGTAAAGTTACTTTTGGCTTTTGATCATTGATTTTTTTTATTATTATTGTGGGGAAGTATACACTGCATAAAGTGTCCTATTTTCACTCCTTTTCAATGCAGCATTTAGTGACATTAGGTACATTCACATTGTTGGTGGCCATCACCATAATTAATCTCTGAAACTTTGTTTTTCCTGAACTGAACCTCTGCACCCATTAAACACTAACTCCCCAGCCCCTATCCCCTTACCCAGCACTGTTCTTCTTCTCTCTGTGAATTTGACTATTGTAGGTACCTCTGTTAAGTGGAATTATACAGTGTTTGTCATTTTGTGTGTGTGTGGCTTATGTCCTGTAGCACAATATCTGCAAGGTTCATCCATGTTGTAGCAGGTGTCAGAATTTAATTCCTTTTTAAGACAGAATAACATTACATTATAGGTCTATACAACATTCTGTGTATCCTCTCATCTGTCAATGGACAGTTGTTTCCACCTTTTAGCTATTGTGAACATAGATGCTCTGAATATGAGTTAAATTGTCTGTTCAAGTCTGCATTTTTAGCTTTTCTTGAGTATATCCTTAGTAATATAATTTCTGTATTGTATGATAATTTCTTGTTTAATTTTTGAGGAACTTCCGTATTCTCTTCCATTGTGGTTATATCATTTTACATTCTCACTTGATCATGGGTTTTCTTCTTTAACTTGAGGAGTAAACGAAGCATTTTGATAAAGTATGATGTTGTGTTTGGATCAGTGGCTCCAGTTGGTGGTCTGTTGAAGCAGCTCCTGGTGTGTCTTCAGTTTCCTCAGATCTCTAGGGCATTTTTCTTACTAAATAAAGGGATTGTGTAACACCGGTTGTGGTTTTTGTAAGTCAGCAGACTGGCGTTAAGAACACAGTTTCCTCATAGTAACAGTGTTTTGAATATTATACTTGCTCATTTCAGAATCAACCAACTAAGCCTGAAGTGTTTAAATATTGTCACCCACAGAATTAATGATTGAGTCTGGATTTATAGTCCAAGTCTCCAAATTTCCTTCCTTAAATTAGCCTCTCTGCTCTCATCTAATTTGGCTCAAAATTACTTAGTTGTCTCTTAAGTGTAAACCTACACCCTTTACCCTTCAGACAGGTCCAAGTTCACTGAAATAGGGCGGGGATTTTGCTTCTACCTCCTGCTCCTCCCTTTGCCATCCTTGCTGGAGAGGCTGCTGCCACACTCAGGAGTTAGAGGGTGAACAAGTGTCCCTAAAGCCATGCTGTCAGGGGTCATCCTGCTCCTGCTGACACCATTCAAGACCCCTGGAACACATGCTCCATTGTGTTATGTCTAAGATGACTTGGTATCACCTTAGGAATCCAGTTCTCTGTCTCCCTCTCTCATTTCAGGCACTTCGCCTGAGTAGCTCGGCCATGGGGAAGACCACCACAGGCCAGATAGTCAACCTGCTGTCCAACGATGTGAACAGGTTTGACCAGGTGAGCTGCCCCTGAGGGATCCTCTTCCATTTCCCATCCTTCTCACTGGGTTCAGCTTATTGGGATGAGAGGTGCCAGGGTTTGGTGTCGGCCAGGATTCCATTGAGGATGTAAGACAAAGGTTGTATTTATCCAACTTTCATTTCTCTGTGTGCAACTTTGATGTAATTATATGTATTGTTCTGTAAATGAGAGTTTTGTTTTTCTAATAATAAATAGGCAGCAGTGTTCTTGCTCAGGTTTGGTAGTGTCTCTAGGGGTCCTCCTGGCATGGCCATCCTTGGCATGTGGTGTGGCTGTTGCTGAACTGTCTTCCTCATCCTCTGGATGATGAAGGCCTGGTGGGAGGGATTGTTCTTTCCCCTGCACCCTGTTCAGGTGCCTGCTGCATAGGGAACCTGTGAAGAATAATGCCAAGTCCGTGGTCCCCAGCAAGACACAACCACCTCTCTACCGTCCCCTCCACAGTCTTTTTTCCACTGACCTTATGCATAGATCACATTACCCAGGGCCTTGTAGTGGTTGGTCAAATCTGTGTTGCACTAGATACTTCGCTTTCAAGTATTCATTCATCAAACATGAAGTGAGGCCTCTGCTCATTTTCAGGGATGAGAAAAGCTTAGTTTTTGCCCTATAGAAGCCACAGCCTATCAGGGAGCTAAATACACAAGTAATTACTGGAGAAAGTGGCAGGTACCATAATGTAGGCTTTCCGGGGATGCCATGGTTCCCCAGAGGAGATGGGGGCTAAACTCTGGAACAGAGAGCATTTGGGGAAGCCCTGAGCTCATCTGTATTGTGCACAAGATCCACATCTTCAGTGCTGCTGGTCTGATTCTCCTGGGACATCCCTGAAGACCCTGTGCTGCCCCTGAAAGGCATCATCTGGGGTGGACACTTGGATTTCTGCTTTAGCAGTTTTAAAACCCACTGAGATCATTTCTGTTTAAGTTCCTTTTGTTCCGTCAGAGCATATTGTTTCCATACTGTATCCTTATTGGTTTTTACACCATTGTAAGAAGGCTTTGTCTTTCTCTCTTAAGGTAACAACGTTCTTGCACTATCTGTGTGTGGGGCCACTGCAGGCTATCGCAGTGACTGCCCTGCTCTGGATGGAAATAGGAATATCGTGTCTTGCTGGAATGGCGGTTCTCATTATTCTTCTGCTTTTGCAAAGCTGCTTTGGGATGTTGTTTTCATCACTCCGGTAAGAGAAACACTGGTTTTAAAAATTGATAATCTGTAGGTTTTATTCCTAGCTTTTTAAGGAATCTCCATATTATCTTCTATAGTGGCTGTATCAATTTACATTCCCACCAACAGTGCAAGAGTGTTCCCCTTTATCCACACCCTCTGCAGCATTTATTGTTTATAGACTTTTTGATGAGGGCCATTCTGAGTTTTGAATTGCATTTCTCTAATAATGAGCAATGTTGAGCATCTTTTCATGTGTTTGTTAGCCATCTGTATGTTTCCTTTGGAGAAATGTCTGTTTAGGTCTTTTTCCCATGTTTTGATTGGGTTGTTTGTTTTTCTGGTATTGAGTTCTATGAACTGCTTGTATATTTTGGAAATTAATCCTTTGTCAGTTGTTTCATTTGCTATTATTTCTCCCATTTTGAGGGTTGTCTTTTCACCTTGCCTATAGTTTCCTTTACTGTGCAAAAGCTTTTAAGTTTAATCAGGTCCCTCTTGCTTATTTTTGTTTTTATTTCCATTACTCTAGGAGGTGGGTCAGAGAAGATCTTGCTTATATTTATGTCATTGAGTGTTGGGCCTATGTTTTCCTCTAAGAGTTTTTATAGTTTCTGATCTTACATTTAGGTCTTTAATCCATTTTGAGTTTATCTTTGTGTATGGTGTTATGACCCAGCAATCCCACTCCTAGACATATATGCTGAGGGAACCAAAATTGAAAAAGACACATGTATCCCATTGTTCATCGCAGCACTATTTACAATAGCTAGAACATGGAAGCAACCTAGATATCCATCAACAGATGAATGGATTAAGAAGCTGTGGTACATATACACAATGGAATATTACTTAGCCAAAAAAAGGGATACCTTTGAGTCAGTTCTAATAAGGTGGATGAACCTAGAACCTATTATACAGAGTGGAGTAAGTCAGAAAGAGAAAGATAAATATCATATTCTAATGCATATATATTGAATCTAGAAAAATGGTACTGAAAAATTTACCTACAGGGCAGCAGTGGAGAAATAGACATAGAGAATACACTCGTGGTCATGGGGAGAGAGGAGGAGAGGGTGAGATGTATGGAGAGAGTAACACGGAAACTTACATTACCATATATAAAATAGATAGCCAACAGGAATTTGTTGTATGGCTAAGAAACTCAAACAGGGGCTCTGGATAAACCTAGAGGGGTGGAATGCGGGGGAGATGAGAGGCAAGTTCAAAAGGGAGGGGATATATGTATACCTATGGCTGATTCAGGTTGAGGTTTGATAGAAAACAACAAAATTCTGTAAAGCAATTATCCTTCAATAAAAAGATAAAAAAATTTGATAATATGTAGTTAACATCATAGTTGCTTGATGCTTTTGTTCAAAAACAAGACCAATGCCTTCTCTAGTCTCTTCTTTGTGTGGGTTGTAGACCCTTCAGACTTAGCCAATGGAGGCTCCAACCTTATGTTAAAGGCCTATTTGAAACAGGAACAGTGAAGGCATTCACTGACTCCTCTTGGCACTGTATCATAATAAGTAGAGTCCTTCAGCAGAATTTGCCCATGTCCAAGTTATTTCATTTCAGTTCAGTTCAGTTCAGTCTCTCAGTCATGTCTGACTCTTTGCGACCCCGTGAATCACACAGCACGCCAGGCCTCCCTGTCCATCACCAACTCCTGGAGTTCACTCAGACCCACATCCATCAAGTCAGTGATGCCATCCAGCCATCTCATCCTCTGTTGTCCCCTTCTCCTCCTGCCCCCAATCCCTCCCAGCATCAGAGTCTTTTCCAATGAGTCAACTCTTCACATCAGGTGGCCAAAGTACTGGAGTTTCAGCTTCAGCATTATTCCCCACAAAGAAATCCCAGGGCTGATCTCCTTCAGAATGGACTGGTTGGATCTCCCTGCAGTCCAAGGGACTCTCAAGAGTCTTCTCCAACACCACAGTTCAAAAGCATCAATTCTTCAGTGCTCTGCTTTCTTCACAGTCCAACTCTCACATCCATACATGACCACTGGAAAAACCATAGCCTTGACTAGATGGACCTTTGTTGGCAAAGTAATGTCTCTGCTTTTGAATATGCTATCTAGGTTGGTCATAACTTTCCTTCCAAGGAGTAAGTGTCTTTTAATTTCATGGCTGCAGTCACCATCTGCAGTGATTTTGAAGCCCCCAAAATAAAGTCTGACACTGTTTCCACTGTTTCCCCATCTATTCTCCCCATGAATTGATGGGACCAGATGCCATGATCTTCGTTTTCTGAATGTTGAGCTTTAAGCCAACTTTTTCACTCTCCACTTTCACTTTCATCAAGAGGCTTTTTAATTCCTCTTCACTTTCTGCCATAGGACTTCCCCAGTGGCTCAGATGGTAAACCGTCTGTCTACAATGCAGGAGACCTGGGTTCGATCCCTGGGTCGAGAAGATTCCCTGGAGAAGGAAATGGCAACCCCCTCCAGTGGTCTTGCCTAGAAATTCCTGTGGATGGAGGAGCCTGGTGCAGGCTACTGCCCATGGGGTCGCAAAGAGTCAGACATGACTGAGAGACTTCACTTTCACTTTCATTTTGTGCCATAAGGGTGGTGTCGTCTGCATATCTGAGATTATTGATATTTCTCCCGACTATCTTGATTCCAGCTTGTGCTTCTTCCAGCCCAGTGTTTTTCATGATGTACTCTGCATATAGGTTAAATAAGCAGAATGACAATATACAGCATTGCTGTACTCCTTTTCCTATTTGGAACCAGTCTGTTGTTCCATGTCCAGTTCTAACTGTTGATTCCTGACCTGCATATAGGTTTCTCAAGAGGCAGGTCAGGTGGTCTGGTATTCCCATCTCTTTCAGAATTTTCCACAGTTTATTGTGATCTACGCAGTCAAAGGCTTTGGCATAGTCAATAAAGCAGAAATAGATTTAAATATTATTAAATACTGATAATCTTGTAGGCCCATTTCTCACCACATATATTTTTGTTATGCTTGTGTTAGAGCCTTTTCAGGTATTATGTTCATGTTTCCATTAAATTATAAGCACCCCAAGGGCCAGGCTCATCTTCATTGTGTCTTCATGAAGCCCCACATTCACAGCAGCACATGTGATAGAAAAGAGGCTGCTGGTGAAGAGCATTCTGCGGCCTAGTTAGACTAAAGCAGGTCCCAGAGAGTTGGAGGTGGGTGGTTGTCAGGTGATGGAGATGTTGTGCTATTTGAAGCTCATTGAGTTCTTGTGTGTGTTGTGTGTGTGCAGGTCTGTGCTTAGTGTCTTTCTTTATTTGGAATTTCCTTTCTTGTCTTTGCTGTGGAAAGATTTTCCTTATCCTTAGAGGCCCTCCTCCAGTGCTACCAGGTCTCTGAAGCTCTTCTTGTTTTCTTTTCCTGGTGGAATTAAGTTCCATATTTTCTGCTCCCTAGAACTTCTCTCCTTTTTTATTACAGCACAGACATTGTCTTCCTGGGTGTCTTTCTGCCTTCCCTACCTGACTGTGACCTCCTTGAGCAGATAGATAGTTTGTATCTGACTCATTTCAGGTCTTCCCTAGCCAAAGCTGCACATTCTCCAAGTTACTTCTTGAAATGGGCTGAATGGTTGACTTCCTAATTGAAGCCTTCTTATCCATTTGTGCTTTGAGTAGAATCTGCCTGTTTTCTAAGTGCAAAAGGGCCATAGAGAACCATTTGCTTCCTGACCACCACCCCTTGCCCCCATGCCCACTACTGCTGTTGCTAAGGAAAGCTGGGCTGTGGTCACTAAAGCTCATCTGTCACGTCTGTCTCCTCAGGAGTAAGACCGCAGCTCTCACAGACAAGAGGATCAGGACCATTAGTGAAGTCATAACTGGCATCAGAACAATAAAAATGAATGCTTGGGAAAAGTCATTTATAGACCTTATTACCAGACTGAGAAGGTAAGTTTATATATATAGATGTCACTCCATATTTTCATGCTTTATTTCCTATTCTACTGGATGCTTTAGATGTCTTACCAAAGAAGTATTTAAGTTCACCAATACTTACTATTCACTGCATCATCCACATGTTACAGGAAGGTTAAGGAGAATGGTGGAGACATCATTTTTACCATATTCTCAAAGTAAAAAATACATATGCTTCTTAGTTGTATAGAAGTGAAGTTCTAAGTAGTTCTTAATACCTCGAATCTCAATAAGCAATGTCTTTAAGATAGTATTTGAGACAATGACATTCAAATTAAGATTGTAATTTATGTTGATGGCCCATAAATGGGGAGATTATAGAGATTGGTGTACCTATATTGAGCCAAACTATATGAATCACTATTCTTTTTTCTTAATTAATTTATTTTCTATTGAAGGATAATTGCCTTACAGAATTTTGCTGTTTTCTGTCAAGCCTCAACATGAATCAGCCATAGGTATACAAATATCCCTTCCCTTTTGAACCTCCCTCCCATCTCTCTTTATTCTTCGTTGTTGTGTTTAGTCAGTCTGTATGCAGGTCAGGAAGCAACAGTTAGAACTGAACATGGAACAACAGACTGGTTCCAAATAGGAAAAGGAGTATGTCAAGGCTGTATATTGTCACCCTGCTTATTTAACTTATATGCAGAGTACATCATGAGAAACACTGGGCTGGAAGAAGCACAAGCTGGAATCAAGATTGCCGGGAGAAATATCAATAACCTCAGATATGCAGATGACACCACCCTTATGGCTTAAAGTGAAGAGGAACTAAAAAGCCTCTTGATGAAAGTGAAAGTGGAGAGTGAAAAAATTGGCTTAAAGCTCAATATTCAGAAAACGAAGATCATGGCATCTGGTCCCATCACTTCATGGGAAATAGATGGGGAAACAGTGGAAACAGGGTCAGACTTTATTTTTGGGGCTCCAAAATCACTGCAGATGGTGACTGCAGCCATGAAATTAAAAGACGCTTACTCCTTGGAAGGAAAGTTATGACCAACCTAGATAGCATATTCAAAAGCAGAGACATTACTTTGCCAACAAAGGTCCATCTAGTCAAGGCTATGGTTTTTCCAGTGGTCATGTATGGATGTGAGAGTTGGACTGTGAAGAAGGCTGAGCACCGAAGAATTGATGCTTTTGAATTGTGGTGTTGGAGAAGACTCTTGAGAGTCCCTTGGACTGCAGGGAGATCCAACCAGTCCATTCTGAAGGAGATCAGCCCTGGGATTTCTTTGTGGGGAATGATGCTGAAGCTGAAACTCCAGTACTTTGGCCACCTCTTGCAAAGAGTTGACTCATTGGAAAAGACTCTGATGCTGGGAGGGATTGGGGGCAGAAGGAGAAGGGGACGACAGAGGATGAGATGGCTGGATAGCATCGCTGACTTGATGGACATGAGTCTGAGTGAACTCCAGGAGTTGGTGATGGACAGGGAGGCCTGGCGTGCTGCGATTCATGGGGTTGCGAAGAGTCGGACACGACTGAGTGACTGAACTGAACTGAACTGAACTGATCGAACTCTTTGTGACCCCATGGACTGTAGCTCACCAGGCTCCTCTGTCCACGGAATTTCCCAGCCAGGAATACTGGAGGGGTTGCCATTGCTTTCTCCAGAGGATCTTCCCCACCCAGGGTTTGAACCTGTGTTCCTGCATTGCAGGTGGATTCTTTACCACTAACTAATTCATGAATTACTATTATTCATTTCAAAAGGAGCTATGAAAATACTGTCCCTTTTGTTTTCCATCTTTTGTTTAAACATCATATGATCATTTCTCTGACTGCACCTTGTCACATCTGACTGCACATTTCTGCTCCCCGCCTCCCCTGCCACTGCTGGGAATACATTCCCATGTTCCTTCTTCTCTGGCCTGCTCCAAGCCTGACTGACTCCAACTCATCTTCTCAGGGTCCACGTGTGTGTGACTTGCCCTGACTCCACTGCTCTGAGTTACATGCCTCTGCCCTGAGCCCCCATGGGAGCTGTGCTGACTGTCTCTGTCTATTATCTCCCAATCTTGTGGTTGCTAATTCTCTTCCCCCACAGGTTCATGAGCCCTGGAGGGGACAGGCTGTGTCTTTCTGTGAGGAGCCCAGCACAGGACTTATGATTATGAATGTTGAATGAATGTTCAAACCTAGTCTGATTGACCCAAAATGTTTAAAACTGTGACTTTAATCCTCCCCTTACTTGAAAGAGTGAAGTGATTATGAAGTCTGTGGTCCTGGTGTTTGGGCAGATCCCTGGATGTGGACTATGCTAATGTCTCCATGATGTGAGGGATGGTTTATTTTAATCTGTGTCTACTCCCTAGAAAAGGGCCACTCACACGGACACTGAATTCATGTCTTGTATGTTGATGCTTTTTTTTTAAATCGTATGTCCTACTTTCTTTTCTAGAAAGGAAATTTCCAAGATTCTGAGAAGTTCCTACCTTAGGGGCATGAATTTGGCAACATTTTTCGCTGTGAGCAAAATCATGATTTTCGTTACCTTCATCGCCAATGAGCTCCTTGACAACCTGATCACAGCTAGCCAAGTGTTTGTGGTGGTGATGCTGTTCGAGGCTCTGCGGTTCTCGAGTACCCTCTACTTCCCCATGGCCGTTGAGAAGGTGTCAGAGGCTGTTGTCAGCATCCGAAGAATCAAGGTTTGGTGAAAAATAACTCTTTAAAGTTATAGGCAGATTTGACCTAAAATACTTCCTTTATGTTGTGTCACTGTGTGCCAGTTAGGTGAGATTCAACTCTTTCAGTGCCAAGCTGGCAGTCTTTCCAAAGTGTACATATTTCCCTCTTTTCTTAGGTAAAGTGTATTAAAAGTATCATAAGATCCATGAATGGGAAAGATTAGAGATTTATTCAAGAAGATTAGAGATACCAAGGGAACATTTCATGCAAAGATGGGCTCAATAAAGGACAGAAATGGTATGGACCTAATAGAAGCAGAAGATATTAAGAAGAGGTGGCAAGAATACACAGAAGAACTGTGCAAAAAAGATCTTCATGACCCAGATAATCACGATGGTGTGATCACTGACCTAGAGCCAGACATCCTGGAATGCAAAGTCAAGTGGGCTAAGGCCACTTGAAGGAAGCATTACTGTGAACAAACTAGTGGATATGATGGAATTCCAGTTGAGCTATTTCAAATCCTAAAGATGATGCTGTGAAAGTGCTGCACTCAATATGCCAGTAAATTTGGAAAACTCAGCAGTGGCCACAGGACTGGAAAAGGTCAGATTTCATTCCACTCCCAAAGAAAAGCAATGCCAAAGAATGTTCAAACAACTGCACAATTGCACTCATCTCACAGGCTACTAAAGTAATGCTCAAAATTCTCTAAGCCAGGCTTCAATAGTATGTGAACCTTGAACTTCCAGATGTTCATGCTGGTTTTAGAAAAGGAAGAGGAACCAGAGATAAAATTGCCAACATATGCTGGATCATCGAAGAAGCAAGATAGCTCCAGAAAAAGATCGATTTCTGCTTTATTGACTATGCCAAAGCCTTTGACTGTGTGGATCACAATAAACTGTGGAAAATTCTGAAAGAGATGGGAATACCAGACCATCTGACCTGCCTCCTGAGAAACCTACATGCAGGTCAGGAAGCAACAGTTAGAACTGGACATGGAACAATAGACTGGTTCCAAATAGGAAAAGGAATATGTCAAGGCTATATATTGTCAGCCTGCTTATTTAACTTACATGCAGAGTACATCCTGAGAAATGCTGGGCTGGATGAAGCAGAAGCTGGAATCAAGTTTGCTGGGAGAAATATCAATAACCTCAGATATGCAGATGACACCACCCTTATGGCAGAAAGTGAAGAAGAACTAAAGAGCCTCTTGATGAAAGTGAAAGTGGAGAGTGAGAAAGTTGGCTTAAAGATCAACATTCAGAAAACTAAGATCATGGCATCTGGTCCCATCACTTCATGGCAAATAGACAGGGAAACAGTGGAAACAGTGTCAGACTTTATTTTGGGGGGGACTCCAAAAATCACTGCAGATGGTGACTCAGCCATGAAATTAAAAGAGGCTTACTCCTTGAAAGGAAAGTTATGACCAACCTAGATAGTATATTAGAAAGCAGGGACATTACTTTGCCAACAAAGTTCCATCTAGTCAAGGCTTTGGTTTTTCCAGTAGTCATGTATGGTTGTGAGAGTTGGACTGTGAAGAAAGTTGAGCACTGAAGAATAGATTATTTTGAACTGTGGTGTTGAAGACTCTTGAGAGTCCCTTGTACACCTAGGAGATCCAACAAGTCCATCCTAAAGGAGATCAGTTCTGAGTCTTCATTGGAAGGACTGATGTTGAAGCTGAAACTCCAATACTTTGGGCACCTGATGTGAAGAGCTGACTCATCTGAAAAGACCCTGCTGCTGGGAAAGATTGAAGGCGGGAGGAGAAGGGGATGACAGAGGACAAGATGGTTGGATGGCATCACCAACTCCAGGAACATGGCTTTGAGTAAACTCTGGGAGTTGTTGATGGACAGGGAGGCCTCGTGTTTTGCAGTCCATGGGGTCACAAAGAGTCGGACACGACTGAGGGACTGAACTGAACTGAAGATCTGTGCTCATTAATAGCAGCAACACAGGCCCTTGCCATGCAGTGATAGCTGCAGGACGATTCAAATGTCTAAAAGCAGGAGATGCAAACAAATTGCATCTCTTGTGCTGACTGGAATGTCTAGGCAGTGACTGGGCACAGTCCTGGGGTGACTTGGATTCCTCTCTGGTCTGGGAGGGGAGGAACTTGCTGAGAAGTCCCTGTTCCCTGGGCAGGAAGCATGGCCTCAGATTCACTTAGTTCTCTGTGTTTAAAAGTGGATTTTTTCCACCAAAGATGTTTTATTGTTGATTTCTGATCTCCGCATTTTTGTTCCTGTTCTTCTTTTACTTCGTGTCTAAGCCTCTCTCTAGCTGCCTTCATCTTTTCAAATGTGTGATTCCCACCATGCCTGTTGTCTCCTTTTTTAAACTAACTGTCCCTAAATAGTCAGGGGTATGGATCTGAGAGTTGGACTTTGAAGCAAGTTGAGTGCCTAAGAATTGATGCTTTTGAACTGTGGTGTTGGAGCAGACTCTTGAGAGTCCCTTGGACTGCAAGCAGATCCAACAAGTCCATTATAAAGGATATTAGTCCTGGGTGTTCTTTGGAAGGACTGATGCTAAAGCTGAAACTCCAATACTTTGGCTACCTCATGTAAAGAGTTGACTCATTGGAAAAGACCCTGATGCTGGGAGGGATTGGGGGCAGGAGGAGAAGGGGACGACAGAGAATGAGATGGCTGGATGGCATCACTGACTCGATGAACATGAGTTTGGGTGAACTCCGGGAGTTGGTGATGGACAGGGAGGCTTGGCGTGCTGCAATTCATGGGGTCACAAAGAGTTGGACACAACTGAGTGACTGAACTGAACCGAAATAATTTTTATCATGAAAACAAGGGCCTTGCACACAGTAGGTGCTCAGTTATTTCTATTTAAAATGAAGATTAAATTGTCTCTGTGAAAATGAATGATTTACTATGACCTCACAGCCCAAGAAGTCTATTTTTCTCTAAGTGATGAAGGCAGACCCATGGTCTTGGCACTGAATGACTCCCATAGGATTGTGAAAGATTTTAACTTCAAAGCACTAAAAGTTTCAGTGACTTTTGCATCCAGTAAAATGTGTCTCTGAGGTTATCTTATTCACAGAGCAGCTTTAGGTTTTTCATTACCACCACTGGGAAGTCAGTCTTTTTGGCTGCAGTTCTGATGTGGATACTTTCCTGCATAACCTGTTCTAGGTCTGCACTTCATGGCTCTAATGGCCATTTAATTTCAGCTTTTTCATCAGAGTGAGTCCTGGAGAAAAATCCCGCCAGCACTTCAGGCACCTTTTTTGTCTGGAAGTGGGAATTTCTGTTCTAATGTACACACATTGAGTGTTGATGTCTTGGTGACACACTTACGCTGACATTGTATCTGATTCTGTGTAGACAAGGTATATAACATATACATTACTCTCCATGGCCCTTGGTCTTTTTAATCAATAGAAATTGATATATGCCAGATGAGAAATTCAAGCAAGGCTTTTTGAGGCTTATGCTGCATCACAAAGTATGAAAACAAAAAACTGATGCCCCGTTGACTCTGAGAAGGGCGAGCTGGTTCCTTAAGAGGGGTGAGGGTAGGGGAGGTTTGGTGGTTTGAGCCTAGAGGGGTGACTTAAGTGGTTTGCCCACCATCTTGTAGGTGCCATGTGCCAAGATCACACACAGTTCCCTGCATTTGCTCCCGGCAGCTCAGAAATGGCAGTTGGCTTGTGGTGTTTTTGTATCTTACTGTTCGTAATTGCCTTTCCGTGTGTGCAGTTATGTTTAGTCCCTTACAATTTCTTTGTATTTTGTTGCTCAAGGAGATGTTTGTCCAGGTTGTAAGCACTCCTATAAAGGACCCTGGGTCCCAGCCTCTCTCATAACACTCATAACATTTTTCTTGTTGCTGTGTTAGCTTTGACTATGTAAGGCTGTAGCCATGCTACAGTGGTTGGACTGATTTAAACAACCATATAGTCTGATTGTGTAAGACTCAGTCTTAGCTAGAGTTGGGACTATATAAGTGGCATAAATGACATAGTGTCTCCCCTCTAATGTAACTTAATATTCCTCTGGGGATTCAGAAGGTAGGGAGGGCAGTACCAGCTGGGGATGTGCTGAGATGGTTCCCAGTAAGGTTAGTATTTGAGATGGGCCAGAAGGAAAGATGGGTCAGGACTCAGGTGTCTGAGTAGAGGTCATCTGGGGAGTGTGGGCTTTTGATGCTGGTCAATCACTGGGGGCATTAAGTGTGGTGGACACTCTCGGAGGTGGCTGTAGAGAGATCAGGAAGGAGTGTTGTGTTTTGGGGTCAGTTTGCTGGTGTTTGGGGAAATCTCGGCAAGGAATGAGAAAAAGAAAAGTATCAATGTTTGAAATGATTAATTAGTGAGTGAGATTCTGAAATATATTGTTTTGAGAGGAAAGAAGAATTGCAAAAGAGATAAACTGTGGTAGAACAGATGAGAGCTCCCACATGGCTGACGATGGGAGAAGTTGGTGTGGAGAGAGGACTAGGCTTCAGCGTGGCTTGACAGCCTGCAGAGAAGTCTCCAGACCACTGCCTGTTCATCTTGCCACTGCTGGACACAGGTTTGGTGTGGACAGAAGTAGCTTTGCCTAAGTATTTAGGTTCTCTGTGAAGCCTAGATGAGAAGAGGAGGGAATGAGAGGAGCAAAGTCTCCCGCCAGCTGGTCTTTGAGAGAAATGCAAGGATCCTGTCTTTCTTTTCCTGCACAAGGGTTTCATGTTCAGTTTTTACCAGTTTTTCTTTTGAAGTAGAAGTTTTGCAATTACATTTATGGCTCTGAGGCATGATAGGCGGGGTGTCAAGGACTTGAAGAGTCTTTATGTTGTTTAAGGTAGTAGATTACTATTTGTGTGTTGTTTTCTTTCTCAACATCCTCACATGCTGTTTCAGTTGGCCCTTTGTTGGTAAGAATTCAGTTTGCCTGTGGGTGCCAGAGTTACCCATTTAAAGCTGATTACACAGGTATGTGTTTTTTTCTCATGCAAGAATCCTTATAAAGTTCTATATGAGATTCTGCTGCTACCATTACAAATCACCACAACCAGGTGGGCTGAAACCACAGGAATGTATTGTTAACCGTCCTGGAGGCTAGAAGTCTGAAACCAAGGTGTCAGGAGGGTCAGAATCCCTCTGAATTAGATAAAGAGAAGCATCTTTCTTGCCTCTGTTAGCTTTGAGTGGTTACAGACAAATCTTGGCATTCCTTCACTTGTAAATGCCATCACTCTAGCCTCTGTCTCCATCATCAGGTAGCTTTGTGTGTGTGTTGTGTGTTTGTGTATATCTGTCTCAGCATCTCTCTTAAGGACACTGATCATATTGGATTCAGAGCCCACCCTACTCCACTGTGATCTTACCTTAATTGATTACATCTACAACAACTGAATTTCCAAATAAAGTCACATTTTCAGGTAGTTGGGATTAGGACTTCAGCATATCTTTTTTGTGGGGATATAATTTACCTGATAACAAGTCCCAAGGCTAGTGTGATTCTCCATGGTGTTAGGGACCCAGAATCTTTCTTGTTACTTCACCGCATGTGACCTTGATCCAGCTTGCAGCCTCCAACGCCCAGGTTTTAGGGTAGAGGAAGGTCCTGGTTATTGTTAGTTTCCACTGACCTGGCTTTAGTCACATGGCTACATCTATCTGCTCCAGAGGCTGGAGACAGAGGGCCTCTTTCAGGCTGCCATGTGTCAGCTAAAATCCAGAGTTTGTTAACCACTGAAGAATGAGAGCAGATTTTGAGCACAGCCAGTAGTCTCTGCAACATGTTCACAGTTTTGGGGACCTTGAAGAGTGGGAGTGGTATGAATTGTTTGTTCAGTATCTTTACCACTCTAGCTTTTCTCATAGAATTATGTTAAGGATTTGCAAGGCAAGAGGGAGTTTTCTTGTGTGTGTTTGTCCTATGTGAGACTTCCCTGGTGGCTCAGACTGTAAAGTGTCTGCTTACAATGCAGGAGACCTGGGTTCAATTCCTGGGTCAGGAAGATCTCCTAGAGAAGGAAATGGTAACCCACTCCAGTATTCTTGCCTGGAATATCCCATGGACAGAGGACCTTGGTAGGCTACAGTCCATGGGGTCGCAAAGAGTCGGACACGACTGAATGACTTCAGTTATTTCACTTGTCCTGTGTAGCAGTTCATAGAACTTTGTTTTGTTCAGCTACATTGCATCAGTTAGCTGCTAAGTAGTGTAGAGAATAAGAAGTGGTAGGTGCAGCCATTCCTGCTGTGGAGGAGAGAGGGCATTGACTAAGGAGAAGAGACAGTGATTGTGAAAAGATGCTGGTAAAATATTTTTTAAGGTGTAGAAACTTAAGAGCATTTTCTTTTTAGAATGATGACTTAAGTGATAGTTAATGACAAGCAGTGATATGGATTTGACACACACGAGGGGGAAAGCAGAGTGTACAGGGTTTGCACTCAGAGTCTCTGTTGTTGGTCTTGTGTTCCCAGCCTGTCCTGTGCCACCTGCTTCCTAACGGCCTTCCTCTCTGTGTTCTAGCAGTGTTGCATGGTGCTTGGCACATGGTGGGATTCAGTTAGTATTTATGAAATAATTTCCTACCAGCTCACCTGTTTATTGTTGGTAACACAAAAGTAAAACAATAAAAATGTCCAGGTTCTAAATGTATAGGAGTTTGAAGCCATATTTTCTTCTTAGAGAGGAACCAGTACACTTGTTGAGAAAGTAACAAAGATAGCCATGGCCAGGAATCTTATTTATTTATTATACACACACACACAGACACACACACATACATGCTCTATATAGTGT